>NW_026690715.1:0-108203 GCF_015227805.2 Hirundo rustica | reverse complement strand
CCAGCACCAGTGTCAAACTGGGCCCCTCTCTTGGCAGCACTACTGGGGACGGTGCTGGAGAGGAAGAGAAAACTCTTAAGAGCATACTTTGAGAGCTTTTTTTTCTTTCCTCCAAATGTGGAAATGCTGAGCCTGGAAGCGTCCCTCTATGTTCATGTAAGTGCTGGGTGAACTGGAGGAGCCTCCAGTCTCTCTGGGCTGCTCCCGGCCACCCCATGCTGCCTTAGGACCAAATATCCAAGGCAGGCCACGTCCTCAGCTTCACTTTCCCACCATCATGCCTTCATCCCTTGCCAGGCTCCAGCCACATGCAGCAATGGTGGCTGCTTTGCCCTCAGCTCATAGCCTGCTCCTGGGTCCCTCCCCTCACACTGGGAGTTCAGGTCAGTCTTCTGGGGGTGGGAGGGACAGCAGAATTACAGCCCCTGCTCTCTGTCATCCTTGCAGACCCTGCATGCCATGGACACCATGCTGGAGGTGACTGATGCTCAGCTCTCCTGCCTTGGTAGCCAGCGAGATGTTGCAGGACATCCTGGAGGTCTGGCCAGTGCACAGAGTGGGGGGTCAGAGGACTGTTCCTCACTCTGGAGGGGAAGGAGCCTGGGATTGTGTCCAGTCTTGTCCTGGCTGCTGCCAAAGGAACCCTGTCCCAGCCAGAACCAGGACACCCCCAGTGCCATGCAGGCAGAGCACGCTGTGGGGAGGGTGCCCAGCTGCCCTGGGGAAGCAGGGACTGGCCCAGAGCACAGTGGAGCAGGGAGCAGCACTTGCCTTCCTTGCTGCCTGCCAGCTTTGCCTGGGGCCTTTGTGCCAGGCTTGCCAGGGCCCCCAGGGGCAGGAGCCCTCCTGGCAGCCTTTGCTTGAGGGCAGAGAACGCCTGGAGGGACAGTGCAAATGTGTCTCAGGAGTGGAGCTGAGCCACTGCTGCTGCTGGAGTGGGGATCTGCTTGTGGGGCTCACCTGCAGCTGCTCTCTTCTCTCTTCCAAGGAACTGCTGGATTACATGGACACAGTGGCAGTGCAGGAGAGGGTCATGGGCAGGGTGAGGCTGCTGAGCCATTTGCTGGCCGACCCTTCCACTGTGCAGGTAAGGACCCACCACCCTCCAGCCAGGCCATCCCTGTGCCCTGGAACAGCCACAGCCCCAAAGTGCCTTCAGGCCTCAGCTGCCCACCCTCAGCCCTTCTTCTCTCCTGCCTGCCTCCCCCAGGCTGGTGAAAATGAGGACAGCGGTGCTGCCAGTGGACAGATCCAGATCCCAGTCCTGGGGAGGCTGCTGGGCCATCTGTTTTTCAAGTTGTTTAGGAAAGAACAAACCATCTTGATGGTGCTGAATAGTCTGTGCTCCCTCCTCACATTCCTCTCTAAGCAGAAATGTAAGAGAAGCTGTGGTGGGTTGCATCCCCGATGCACGGCCACATCCCCAGATACACCTGCTTATCTTCCTGGGCCTTGTAATGTCCCCTTGTTGTGCTTGGTGCAGGTGCCACCATGTCCCCAGTGCTGCTGTCACCCCCACTCCTGCCCCACACTCTCTCTCTCTGCCACGTCCTTGATGGTTCCACATAGCTGAGCTGCTCTTCCACGCAGGACTCAGCCCCACTCCACCCCTTCCCCACGTCCCCTGGACAGCTCCACCCTGCCACCCTCCAGCCCTGTGAGCCCTTTCCCCTGCCCAGGACTGCAGTCCCGGTGTAAGTGGGGGCTGCATGCAGAGCTCCAGGGGCTCGGAGCTTCCCAGGCCAGCAGCAGTGGGTACAGACACTGGAGGCAGGTCCCCCTTTCCACCAGTGCCCACCACCTCCTCCCGTGACCAACTGCTCCCCAGCCATTCCTGCATCCTGACGCTCGTCAGGTGGGGTCGGCTGCTGGCACAGTGGCTGTGTCTCAGCGATGCATCCGTGTTTCCCCTCTCTTTAGGTGCCACACAGCCAGAGGTTCAGGCTGAGCTCTGAGCATTCTGGGAATCTGAGATCATCTCCTTGCTGAATGTGCCCAGCAGCTGGAGAGTTCAGGTAACAAGCCCTCCCCCTTGCTGGGCCTGTCATCCGTGGCATCAGCAGGGGATTTGTGTGTGCAAAGGGGTGCAGAATCAGCGGGGCTGTCCCTGGTGAGAGGGTTCCCACTGTCCCTGAGCAGGGAACACTGTGCTGTCCCAGCAGCAGCAGCAGCAGCAGCTCCCCAGCCCTGCTGGCCACCAGCGAGCCCTGGGTCTTGGTAGGGCCGAGGCCCCATGTCTGAGAGCCCAGCCCTCCTCCCTGTCCCGGGGCCATCCTCATCCTCCCCTGCACAGGGACTGTGGGCACTGCTGCCAGCTTTCCTGCAGCCACTGCCGCCAGCACTGCCCAGCACCTGTGGCCAGGGCTGCTCGCACTGCCCAGTCAAGCAGCACCCTCGGGGCACTGGCTGGCGCTGGCCTCTGATCCCTCCCTTCCTGCCACAGGCCTTTGGGAGATACCTCAGGCGTGCTGAGAGGACAGGCATCGTCCTCACCACCATTGAGATCTTGGGATGCTCCAGCCTCCTGGACAAGCAAGTGCCAGTGGAGTTTCTGGAGGTGGCCATGAAATCCCCTGGGCTGTGGCTGATGGATGGAAGTGGACTGTGGCTGCCTTTGAGCCCTGTCAGGTTCCTGCCTCCCTTCCTCCCAAAGCCAGGTGTGTGAGGCTCCTGAAGCCACCTTGAGGCAGCAGAGAGGCAGTCAAGATCCCACTTCTGACACCCAAATAATGTTAGGATCTGGTTGTTAAAGGATGCCTCAGGCAAAGTTAAGGAGCAAACAAGAGCATATGCCAAGGTCTCTAGTATGGATTAAGTATTAGAGAAAACGGGAGGTAGAAATAGAGGGGCAATGAGAAAGGGAAACAGACACACTCACACACACATTACAGAGAGAGATTGTCACCAAAACATGGGTCCCTGTTGCCTACCGCTGGCTCTTCTGATCTTCTCAGTGGCGGGGATCCCCCAAAGTGTTCTCGAGGTACCAGTTTTATCTGTCTGAGTCCTGGATATCCATAAGGTGTCTGTGCTGTTGACACAACTTGGGTTGGCCTGTGTGTAAGCAGTTGCTTCCTTTTCCCACAGTTTGCCAGAGTGGGATTTTTTTATCCAGACAGGTTACCCAAATCTTCCTCACCAGGCGTGGCGTCTTGCAGTTTGTGTTGTCTGTGCTTTTCCCACAGTCTGCACAGTGACATTTTGTCCCGTGTGCTGATTCCAAACCTCCGTTTAGGCCTGGAATTGACCCCTTCCTTTTTGCCATCTGTGCCTGGTGTTGTGGCTTCTCTTATGTGAACTTCCTTCTTTGGCAGTGCTTTGAGATGAGTTAACTGCGTTCTTTAGGTCCTGACAGAGGGATGGGCAGGGCAGCCCAAGACACGGCTGCACTGCAGTGGCTGCACCACCCTCACCTGTGTTCCCTCCAGGTGCCAAAGGTCATGAGACACATCTTTGTCTACTGTGATGAGAAAAACACAACAACTGCTCACAGCTTTCCCACACTGCTTGTCCTGATGGTGAGTAAGTGACCTGGGCAGGTCATCACGACAGCTCAGGAGGTTGCACTGATATTCAGGTGCTGACCCTGACAGCCCAGAGGGCTTGTTCCCTGTGGGGAGAGGGGCCCCGAGACTCTCTGGCTGCCAGACCCAAGGAACAGTGCAGGACCCCCAAAGAGAGCAGGGCCCTCCATCCCACTGTTCTTCCCAGCCCAGGCCCAGAGCAGCCAAAGCTGGCCATGCAGCCCAGAGCCAGCTCGCTGCTCCCAGCCCCATGGGGAGCACCCATCAGCCGTGTCCACCTGCCCGGGCAGGGTCCCTGGGCACCCCGAGTCCTGCAGGGCTGGCCCAGGCTGTGCTGCGGTGGCCGAGGCAGCTGTGCTGACAGCGCTCTGCCTTGCAGCAACAAAGTCTTGTCTGTGGAAGGCGATGTTCTCCATGCACCAGACTCTGGATAGGGTTTTGAAGGAGCTGCAGATTCAACTCCAGGACTGGCATAACAACATCTTAAGTCGGCAGCAGAACACCTGCCTTGCTTTCTTGGCTGTGAGTCAGCAGGGAAAGCCCATGTGCCCTTGCCCTCAGCTGCCAGTGGGAAGTGGGAGCTGTGCCAGGGGAGCACTGCCAGCTCTGCCCGAGCCTTCTGCTGCTTTCTTCCAGATGCTGGCCTCTGGTGATGTGCTGGAGAACAAAGTGTGTCCAATATACGAAAGCTTGAATCTTCTGAGGTCTCCCAGAAAGGCAGTGGTCCCTCTGGTTCTCAGGGCTCTCGTGACGCTGTCACAGAGAGTGGAGACAGTGAGCACACTGCTGTCAGGGGCAGACATGTGTCATCTGGACTCTGAGGTCTCAGGGGAGGTGGTGGCTTGGCCTGGGCTGGGAGTCAGGTGCTGGGGTGACTGCTGCAAATGCCCTGCCTGCCACGATGTGGCCTGGGGGCTGCCTGGGGAGCCACCAGGCACAGAAGTTCTCACAGAATGGAAACTGTCTTTCTTACAGGCAAGAAAAATGAAGAGCCTCCTGCCTGAGCTGGTGGAATTCCTGTGGCATTGGTCTTGGGACATTTCAGTGATGGCCATGGACACCTGCCACAAAGTGCTGGAGCAGCTGAAGAAGAGCAAGGCCAGTGCCATAGCTGTGCAGATGGTGCAGAGGCTCTGGCACCTCTTTGGTGTGATAAGGCTGATGTGGAAGCCTGAGGCCTGCAGAGGGACCCTGGGCAATGACAGCTGCCCTGCAGCCCAGCCTGGAAGCAGCACTGGGAGCAGGCCCTGCTCCCCTGGGCTCTCCTGGGATGGATTTCAAGCCTTGCAGCTCAGCTCTGCTTCTGCCCACTCTGGGCTGGGACCCCAGCGAATCGCCCCTCACCTCAGCCACCTCAGCTCAGCCCCTCGTGGCCATGGGCAGGGAGCTGCTGTGTGTGAAGCTCACCTTTCCTCCCTCCTACCAGGAGGAAGACTGTGTGCAGGAGCGCTCCATCTGCCTCTTCAGAGAGCTGCTGGGCAAAATGGTGTGGAGGGACACAAAGGCCATGAGGAGAAACTCGTGGGAGGCCCTGCTCCATCTCGTCCTTCACATGAGTGACCAGGCCCCCAGGGTGGCCAAGGTACCGATGTCCAGTCTGAGCACTGACCCAGAGAAGGGGAGCTGACACTCCCTGGGTGTCCCAGGTATTGGGCTGAGGGCTCCTTCCAGAGGCCCTGGTGCCACCTCCCAGCTTCTGTCCCACAGGCCTCCAAGGAAGCCATCCTGACTATAGCAGAGCTCCTCAAGTGGAGAGAGCTCAAGCACCTGGCACAGAGAGAGCAGACTTGGAGGATGGGCGAGTGCATGGTGAGGATGATCCCCAGGCTGGGCGAGGGCTGCCCACCACACTGTGCTGGGGCTGTGAGCTCTGCAGCTGGGCCTGGAGCTGTACCCTTGCTCCTGGCTCAAGAACAGGAGCCTTCTCCAGGCCCACATCCCCTCCATGCCCCCAGCACGAGGGAGGGCTCTGAGCCATGGGGGTGTTGGCAGGAGGGACTGCTCTGGCCAGCTGGGGACCTCTGAGAAATGCCCACACCTTTGTGCTCTCTCCAGCTGGCCAAGGACAGCAGCAGGGCTGAAGAGTTTGTGTCAGCCAGCCAGCCCTACCTGCTGAGCCCTCAGGTCCCCGTGCGAGAGGCGGCCCTCAGGTTCATTGGTGAGTCCCAGTCTCCCCAGGATCCTTCTTGGGGCAGCCTGGCCCTGTCCCCACCAGCCCTGAGGCTGCCGTGGGCAGGGCCTCTGCCTCCCCGTGTCCCTGTGCCAACACAGGTGGTGTTACCTCTGCTGAGGTGTAGCGACCTGGTTCAGGAACGACACGGCAGCCACACCCAGGCTGCTCGGTCCATCAGCTCACAGACACCAATGTGGTGGACGGCTAATGGCGTTTATTAACTGGTTACATGGGGTTATAAAACCTCTGTGTGCTACATCACATCCGTCTGCTTACGTTACAGGTTAGGTATTGCTTATCTTATCAAGGACACTGACCAACTAAGAGTTGAGGGAGGGGTTCTGTCTGCCCGTACAGCGCGATATCTTCCGACCGCCTGTCCCTAATCTCCCACATTTCCCCCCCCCTCATGACTAAATAAAAAAGTATAAAAGTATAAAAGTATAAAAGTATAAATGTTATAAAAGTATAAATGTTATAAAAGTATAAATATCATAAAAGTATAAATGTCATAAAAATACAAAAGCTGTTAAAGTTAGTATAATAGGATACAAAAATGATATAAAATGTTAGTAACAAACTAACAAACACTTCACGATAATTGCATGCGTTCGACAAATAGGATGTCGACTTTGTCTAAACGTCTTCTAACAAACGACACTAACTTGTTCAAAATGCAAGGCCCAAAAATCAATGTCAGGAGTATCATGGTGAGAGGGCCTATTAATGTGGGAACAAGGGTGGCTAGCCATGGGGACTGATTGAACCATGACTCGAACCATCCTTGTTGGGCCTCTCTCTCTCTCTTTCTCTGGGCCAGTCTTCCTCTCAGTTCGGCCATGGAGTCTCGCACGACTCCGGTATGGTCTGCATAAAACCAGCATTCTTCTCTCAAGGCGGCACACAGGCCTCCTTGCTGCATGAGCAAGAGGTCCAGTCCTCGCCTGTTTTGCAGCACGACTTCTGAAAGCGAGGAGATAGATCTTTCCAGAGAGGAGATGGATTTTTCAAATCTCAGTAAGTCTTCGTCAATTGTCATTTGCAGCTGAGAAAGTCTTTGATGTTGGGTCACGAGAGCTGAAACACCTGTGGCTGTGCCAGTGGCTCCTAGGCCAAGGAGCATTGCAATGGTTATACCTGTCATTACTTCTCTTTTGCGGAGCAGGATGGTTTCTTCTAAAAAGTGATACATTTTTTCTTCTTGGTGATACAGGACTCTAGGAACAATCAGAACTTGGACACAAAAGTCAGCAAGGTTATTGAATTTGCTAAGGTACACACAGGGGGTTATTCCAATTTGTTGACAGACCCACATTCCTGATAGGAACGGAACTGCCCACTTGTCAGTCTTTTGACTAGGTTGGATGAACTCAGTACAGATATTTCCCATCTGCTTTGCTACGGTTACACTGCCAAAGCATTTGCCTCGGCCTGTGACTTGACTCAGGGTAATTTCTCTTCGGGGGGTGTCCCACTTACAGTTGTGTGGATTGTTTGCTGCAGAGTATTCAAAAGGAGCATCAAGGGCGACATCCTCATAAAAAGGAGGTTCTGCATTATAACATAACCAGCATGATTTTGTAAAGTTCGGATTGGATTGGTTCAATGACAAAAAGGTAGCATTTAACACACTAAGAAACAAATTGTAAGGATCTTTGTCAGAGCCGGAGTCAGAGCCGGCAGCAGAGGACCGGCTGTCCCAGTCCCAGCTAGAGTCCGGTTCAGAGCTGGAAGTCGACTGACTGGCTGCTTCCGGGCTCTGGAGCCTTTTGGTCGGGCTCTGACCCTGCCCCTTTCCCTCAGGACTGGGCCGTCCCTTCCCTCTTGGCCCCCGCTCCTTTCCCTCAGGGCTGAGCCACTCCTTCCCCCTGGGCCTCCTGCCCCTGCGCTCCCCCCGCCTCCTGCTGTGGGAGCTTCTTGCCTTAGAAAAACGCGCTTTTTGGCAAAGATTGGCTTCAGCTCTCTCTTTGCGCTCTCCTCCCTTTTTCTGCTCGCGTGCCCCCGCGTTAGCAAACGAGCTCTCTTTGTTTTCAGTGCTATCTTGAGGCGCATAAGGTGGAGGTCCCTCCCCCACTTTTTCAGCATTCCTAGCTTCTTCAGCTAGACCGTTGTAAAATGACTGCATCTGTTTTATCTCTTCAGTGAGCGGCCTTGAGCCCGGGGGCCTCGAAGCAAGCTCTTGACCTTCTGATCCCGAGCCCATACATTCAGCCAAACCGACTTCATCAACACTCTGAGCATTATCACTAACATTCAGAGTACATTCTTTTACAGTCTGAAAATTCTCAACAACAGTTCCCTCTGAGAAAGTTTGCGTTGCTGCTGCGATACCTAATTGGGGGGAAACCTTTAAACAATTTCGCGCAGCTCTCCAGGTGTCCTGTTCCTGCAACGCCTTCTGTAAAGATTTTACGACCCTTCCCCATGCTTTAAGATTTTTCCCTGAGCTGGAAGACATTGTGTCTTCGGCAAGAGCTTTAGTACATTGATCCCAAACATCTGGGTGGAGGATATTCACCGGACGATCAATAATACTAAGTTGCAAAAGCCTCGTCACTGCGAGGGTAAAATCTTTTGCTTTACAATCAATTCCCCACTGCTTATGAATCTGAGAAACGACCTTCACGAGAGCTTCCATCCTCTGCGTGGGTCCGGAGGCGTCCCTCCCGCTGAGCTGGACCAGCCGCTCGGCCGTCGTTCACCCGTCCAGGCAACTCCCGTTCTCCCGGGCGACTCCCGGGGCTTCGGCACCACTTGCTGCCTCCGCTGAGGTGTAGCGACCTGGTTCAGGAACGACACGGCAGCCACACCCAGGCTGCTCGGTCCATCAGCTCACAGACACCAGTGTGGTGGACGGCTAATGGCGTTTATTAACTGGTTACATGGAGTTATAAAACCTCTGTTTGCTACATCACATCCGTCTGCTTACGTTACAGGTTAGGTATTGCTTATCTTATCAAGGACACTAACCAACTAAGAGTTGAGGGAGGGGTTCTGTCTGCCCGTACAGCGCGATATCTTCCGACCGCCTGTCCCTAATCTCCCACAGCTGCCAGACCCAAGGAACAGTGCAGGACCCCCAAAGAGAGCAGGGCCCTCCATCCCACTGTTCTTCCCAGCCCAGGCCCAGAGCAGCCAAAGCTGGCCATGCAGCCCAGAGCCAGCTCGCTGCTCCCAGCCCCATGGGGAGCACCCATCAGCCGTGTCCACCTGCCCGGGCAGGGTCCCTGGGCACCCCGAGTCCTGCAGGGCTGGCCCAGGCTGTGCTGCGGTGGCCGAGGCAGCTGTGCTGACAGCGCTCTGCCTTGCAGCAACAAAGTCTGTCTGTGGAAGGCAATGTTCTCCATGCACCAGACTCTGAATAGGGTTTTGAAGGAGCTGCAGATTCAACTCCAGGACTGGCATAACAACATCTTAAGTTGGCAGCAGAACACCTGCCTTGCTTTCTTGGCTGTGAGTCAGCAGGGAAAGCCCATGTGCCCTTGCCCTCAGCTGCCAGTGGGAAGCGGGAGCTGTGCCAGGGGAGCACTGCCAGCTCTGCCCGAGCCTTCTGCTGCTTTCTTCCAGATGCTGGCCTCTGGTGATGTGCTGGAGAACAAAGTGTGTCCACTGGACAAAAGCTTGAATCTTCTGAGGTCTCCCAGAAAGGCAGTGGTCCCTCTGGTTCTCAGGGCTCTCGTGACGCTGTCAGAGAGAGTGGAGACAGTGAGCACACTGCTGTCAGGGGCAGACATGTGGCACCTGGACTCTGAGGTCTCAGGGGAGGTGGTGGCTTGGCCTGGGCTGGGAGTCAGGTGCTGGGGTGACTGCTGCAAATGCCCTGCCTGCCATGGTGTAGCCTGGGGGCTGCCTGGGGAGCCACCAGGCACAGAAGTTCTCACAGAATGGAAACTGTCTTTCTTACAGGCAAGAAAAATGAAGAGCCTCCTGCCCGGAGCTGGTGGAATTCCTGTGGCATTGGTCTTGGGACATTTCAGTGATGGCCATGGACACCTGCCACAAAGTGCTGGAGCAGCTGAAGAAGAGCGAGGCCAGTGCCATAGCTGTGCAGATGGTGCAGAGGCTCTGGCACCTCTTTGATGTGATAAGGCTGATGTGGAAGCCTGAGGCCTGCAGAGGGACCCTGGGCAATGACAGCTGCCCTGCAGCCCAGCCCCGCAAGCAGCACTGGGAGCAGGCCCTGCTCCCCTGGGCTCTCCTGGGATGGATTTCAAGCCTTGCAGCCCAGCTCTGCTTCTGCCCACTCTGGGCTGGGACCCCAGAGAATCGCCCCTCACCTCAGCCACCTCAGCTCAGCCCCTCGTGGCCGTGGGCAGGGAGCTGCTGTGTGTGAAGCTCACCTTTCCTCCCTCCTACCAGGAGGAAGACTGTGTGCAGGAGCGCTCCATCTGCCTCTTCAGAGAGCTGCTGGGCAAAATGGTGTGGAGGGACACAAAGACCATGAGGAGAAACTCGTGGGAGGCCCTGGTCCGGCTCGTCCTTCACATGAGTGACCAGGCCCCCAGCGTGGCCAAGGTACCGATGTCCAGTCTGAGCACTGACCCAGAGAAGGGGAGCTGACACTCCCTGGGTGTCCCAGGTATTGGGCTGAGGGCTCCTTCCAGAGGCCCTGGTGCCACCTCCCAGCTTCTGTCCCACAGGCCTCCAAGGAAGCCATCCTGGCTACGGCAGAGCTCCTCAGGTGGAGAGAGCTCAAGCACCTGGCACAGAGAGAGCAGACGTGGAGGATGGGCGAGTGCTTGGTGAGGATGATCCCCAGGCTGGGCGAGGGCTGCCCACCACACTGTGCTGGGGCTGTGAGCTCTGCAGCTGGGCCTGGAGCTGTACCCTTGCTCCTGGCTCAAGAACAGGAGCCTCCTCCAGGCCCACATCCCCTCCATGCCCCCAGCACGAGGGAGGGCTCTGAGCCACGGGGGTGCTGGCAGGAGGGACTGCTCTGGCCAACTGGGGACCTCTGAGAAATGCCCACACCTTTGTGCTCTCTCCAGCTGGCCAAGGACAGCAGCAGGGCTGAAGAGTTTGTGTCAGCCAGCCAGCCCTACCTGCTGAGCCCTCAGGTCCCCGTGCGAGAGGCGGCCCTCAGGTTCATTGGTGAGTCCCAGTCTCCCCAGGATCCCTCTTGGGGCAGCCTGGCCCTGTCCCCACCAGCCCTGAGGCTGCCGTGGGCAGGGCCTCGGCCTCCCTGTGTCCCTGTGCCAACACAGGTGGCTTTGGTGGCCGCCCTGCCCAGTGCCACCCCCGGGCTGCTGAGGGGCTCAGGCCGGGGCCCACGCTGCTGGCAGCACGCTGGGGAGCAGGGGCTGATGGAGCTCTGTGCCCAGGGCTGGCTGCACGGCACCTGGCAGAGCAGAGTGAGGACACCCTGGCTGAGGTCCTCTTGGGTGAGTGGGGAGCCAGGGATCGGGGAAACTGAGGGGTCTCTGCACACACAGGGGCTCCGTTGGGCTCTATTTGTGTTGTAGCTTGACACAATGAAAGCAAGAGACAAAGATGCCTCTGTTTGTTGCCTGGCAGCTCAGACCACTTTGGTCCTGAAGTCTCTAAGGAAGGAGCAAAGATCAGGATTCTCCCTGCGCAGGCTGTGCTGCTGGTGCCACAGAGCAGAAAGGGATTTTCACATAAGTCTTGTCAGGGACACAAATGTGAGAAGCAAAGGGTAGGAAATTTGAGGGGACAAAATGGTGGGGAATGTGAGGAGAGAAGAGGGCAGGAACAGTGAGGGGGAAAAAGGGTGAGAGATGTGAAGGGAAAAAGACAGGAAATGGGAGGAAAAATGGGTGTAAAAGATCCCTGGTGCCTCTGCTCATCTTCCCAGGCCTTGCAATGGCCCCTTCTGTGCAGACACGGGGCTCATGTGGGCTCTGCTTCTGTCACAGAATTTGAAATATTGCAGGCCAGAGAGGAGGATCCTGGGCGCTGGGACCTGGCTGTCGAAAATCCTCGGAGAGGAGTCGTTGTGGCTGGATCCAAGCCCATCTACAGACCTTTCCAAACCATAGATAGTTCTAGAAAGTTAATTACCTTATACATAGAATTTATATAAGTAAAGAAGGTTTATAAATTACATGAAATAGAAATATTTTTAATATATGAAAAGTCTATGTTTGAATAATATATATAAATTATATATTATCTCATGTATATCAATTATATATATAATGAATATATATCTCTTACATATCTATTCAAGCTTTATAAATAAAAGAAAATCTATTTCAATCAATTACAGAAGTGATAGTGTCTGCACTGCACAGGTAGCTCTAGTTTTGAGTATAGCGCATCATTTTTGAATCAATAGGGAAGCAATTTTGTTAAAGGCAGCAGGGAGACTTGGGGAGAAACAGCGAAAATTGCGGGTGGGAAGTGTGAGGAGGAAAGGGTGGGAAATGTGAGGGTACAAAAGGGTGGAAAATGGAAAGGCAAAAAGGGACAAGAAACTTGTGCAAAATGGACAGGAATTGAGAGGAAAAAATTATGCAAAACAGAAGTGGAGAAAAGGTGGGAAATGTGAGAGAAAAGATGATGGCAAATGTGAGGGCGAAATTAGCTTGAAATGCGAGGGGGAAAATGGTAGACAACATGAGGGGTGAAAAGGGCAGGAAACATGAGGGGAGAAACGGACGGGGAACTTGAGGGGAGAAAAGGGCAGGAAATGGAAGGCAAAAAAGCAAAGTTAATGAGTAAAAAGAATGGAAATAAGAGGACGAGAGGGTGTGAAAGAAGGGGAGAAAAGGTGGGAAATATGAGGGAAAAAGGGATGGCAGATGAGATGGGACAGAGCGACAGGAAATGTGGGAGGGAAAACATGGTGGGAAATGTGAGGGGGTGCCGGCCAAGGGCCCTTTTTCACTGGGATGAGCCAAGTGCTGCTGCAGGGCTGTCCTCCAGCTGCTTGTGCTGCAGATGTGCCTGAGGAATGGTCATTGCTCTCAGTCTCAGGTGCTGTGTGTGTGTAGGTGAAACTTGTGAGGGAGGGAGCAGCTCTGCTGGGGGCGGAGTGCTTTCTTTCTTGGTGGGGTTTTATTTTGTTTTCTTTTAGTTCACTTTCCCTGTCAGCTGTGGGCAGAGCGCTGTAGCTGTGTCTGACACTTGTCTGTGGCACTGTGGAGGTGCTCAAGGGGACCTTCCCCCAGCTGTCTGCAGAGGGGAGCGGTTTTAGTTAAAACCAGGCAGAAACACCAATTAATGGAGTGGTGTCACTTTCGCTAAATTCTTTTTGTTAAATGTTGTGTAGTGGTCTTAATGTTTACTTTCTTTTTGTGGGATAGGATTAGGAGGAGCAAAGCAGGCTCAAGCTTAAAAAAGAAACAAATTGTTTTATTAACACACACTAAAAGAATGGAAAAGTTGTACCCCCCCCCCCAAAAAAAAACCCCCACCCACTTAAATCTTAATCATATCAATCCCCAACTTTGAGTAGAACTAGTATTCCCCCAAATAACATTCAAATGGTGTAAGAAACAGTCCATTTGTCCAGAGTTTACACTAGAGAAGTCCAACTAAAAATGTCTACAGCCTTAATCCCTCCTTCTAATAATCTTGATCAGTTCTTTCACTCTTGCTCCATTGACTCTATGCTGTGTCTTTTCTACATCCACTCTGTCTCTTTCTTCTCTCTCTCAAGGAAGGGTTCGGCTTTAGAAGCTTCATGTTGCCAAGAAAAGGTTAAATCTGCCCAGGCCTGCAGTGGCCATGTCACTTCTGCAGGACAGCAGTCTCTCCGCCGCTGCACCTCAGATCAGCCTGGTTTCCTCCTTCTACTCTTTTCCTCTCCATCTAGAAATCATTGGAGGAGGAGAGGGAGGAAGAGCTCTGCCCACCCCTCGGTGACAAGTGGGGCGGCCTCAGCCCAACAGGGCCCATAGCTGTTATCAGGGGCCTGGCGGAGATCCCTCCCAGCTCCGTGGGTCTGTGGCTCTGGAGAAGTTTTAAAAAGTAGTTGCTGTGAAGCTGTAACCTCTCCTCCCCTGCAGGGAGCCGATGGAGCCCGGCCAGGCCTCGGGCCAGCTCCCCCCCAAAAAGGGTCAGGAAGGGGAGCAGCAGACCAGACTCGATGTCACCTGTTCATCTGGCCAGGAGGAAAAGGGCTGACTTGAACAAAATCAGGATTTATGAGGGTACATTCCCAAAGTCACATTCCACATTCTTAGTGGTCAAAGCAGATGCCAATATCCCAAACTGGCTTCTGACAAGTCCTTGTCCTTTCTAAAACAATTTCCAAGGTCCTGACAAGGCAACTACCCCACATTCCTCCCTAACTAAAAACCAGACTGTGCCAACCCATGTCAGTTATAAAAATAATAGTGTAATAAATGTATTGTACTGTAGGCCTTAGCAAAATATAAAATGTTAAAATATTTCTATGTAACCGAGAAAACTGTATAAAGCAATTATGTTGTTTTCTACATCTGCTGGCTGATCTCTCCAAGTGATAACTGTGGCACAAACCAGAGCACTGGAGGAGAATTAGAGAAAAACTTGTAAACTACTCGTTATCAGAGAAGTGTGAAACAACAAGATGAAGCCAAGAAGGAATAAAATATATTGACCTGATCTGCAAGATGTCATGTAGATAAGTCAGAGTGGAAAACCAAAAGAAAGGAAAGTTTCTGCAACATCAAAAGCTACCACGAATGTTTGAATAATGCATGAAACTTATGAATATGTATGTACCTTAGTAAGAGGATATAGACCACACCATCTTAATGTCCCAGTGTGTTCATTGGCCAATGGCCGGGAGCAGCCCAGTGCTGGACATTGTCCTTTTTTATTCCCTTATTAAACTTTAAAAAATTAGTCTAAGAGTGAACTTTCATTTTTCACACCATTAATGTAGTAAAAGATATAAAAGTCCTGCTGTTTACAAAGGAGGAAGGAAAAACCATCAGGTGTTGAGCGGTGGAAATACATGTCATACCAGACCGTGATGGAAAAGAAGAGGTAGAGGGGGTGCTTGTGACCCAAGAAGAAAGAAAAAGAGAAGGAAGGAAAAAAAAAGTTTCAATTCCATTGCCTGGATTCTAATTTTGGTCCTAGTAAATGTGCTTTTGCCAAACTATTGCTTATCCCTTGTCTTATTCCCTGTTTGATCAGGTGAATGTGTAGTAGAGAGAATGCAGGTGAGCAGCCTGCCAGTAAACCCAAAGGCGGCAGCTGCTAGTCAAAGAACAGGAGCCCAGGAGATCATGTAAAGCAGGTGAGATTTGAAAAGAAAGCAAGAAAGAAGATGACTTACAATTTATCTTACACAAGTTAGAGCAATGCTGTGGGCTTTAGCAGGAAACACAGACTTAAAACTTTGGAATAAGCCTCAGCTTCATTCCTGTAAGCTCAGTGCAAACAGAAGTTTGCAAAAATAAGAGGACTAGAGTGTGATGTTCGTTTAGATGAGTTTAATGGTTGTTCTTGATGTGAAAGGTGTATGCCAATGTCTTTACAAACAATTCCATGGGTGAAGGTACAGGTGTTAATGTCTTTGAAATGGCTCTTCATGTCTCTACCAACTTCAAGCTGCAGGTTTGTTACAGACCCCAGACAGTCTGACTCCTGAAACAGACAAAGGGCTCTGCACAAGCCTGAGTTTCTGAACTTTGGGGGAAAATGACAGGTTCACGGTGGGAATCCATGGTAGGTGGTTCGGGAAGGTGGTACCTTCCTTGTACCCCAGCCAACGGGGAAAGGAAGAGGGCAACATGCGGCCAGGAGTTTAGGATAAAAGACAGCGGCACCCTCCAAAACCTTGAGAGTGAAAACCCTACACACGTGTGCCCCAGTGGACTCTCTCCCTTTATTCGAATAAAGTTGCAGGACTCTTCTGTCTCCTTCACGGACACTGGCTTTTCGTAGCTTGCTTTTCCGTACAAATGGGGGGCACGTTCAGGATCCTTCCACCATCTGGTCAGTGGAGTGGACTGACACAGCCAAGAGTGCACAAATGTCCTGGGGTGACTTTGTGATGCTTGTATCCCCAGTTGTCTGTTCTGTTTCCGCTGGATATTAAGTCCTACAGCTTTAAGCCTGGTTCCGAGAGCGAAGCGGGGGAAAGAAGAACTGTGTATTTTGTTTGCAGAAATTGCACTCACTCCTCCGCATTCTGCTCCTGGCCTGTGTTGTCTACAAATGGAGAGGGAGAGAGAGCTCTCCTTTGCTTTTTAGTTAGTTTTGAGCTAGCTGAGGCACAGAATTTCCCTGGACTGTTTATTGTTCTTTTTCTTGGAACTGTTGAAACCTGTTCTGGACTGAAAACCCCCGAAGAACACCCGGATCTCAGGCCTGCAGCCCAGTGGGGCCCAGGACGGCATTTTCCAGTGCCAGAGGGACTGATAAGAGACTGGGTGAGCTGAGCTACAACCCACGGCAAGGACACTCTCAATTTTGCCATCTCTCTTCAGAACAGCAAGAGGTTTTATTGTTTAATATTGTATTAATTTTTATGCTTGTGAACACTTTGTTGAATAAACAGATTTTTCCACTTTTCTCTTAGGAAATTTTTTCCCAGACCAGTTGAGGGAAGGACCACTTGAATTTGCTTCCTAGAGGGACCCCATTCAGAGGTTTCCTCCCAAATTTACCCTAAACCAGGACAACAAGCGAAACCTCTGCATGCTGACACCCCTGAGAACTGTGTGGGGAGAGCAGCTGGAGTTCCAGGCACACACAGTTGGACACAGAGGTTTCCAGCAGGGTGGGAAAGGCAGAAGAGGAGCTGATAACTGAGGCAGGATCGAGCTCTGAGGGCAAAGAAAGAACCAGCCAAAGCAACGGTGCCAGGACTTGCTGTGGCCACGGCAGTGTTAAGGAAATGATGGAGTGTGACCATTGCTGAGCCGCTCTGGGAGAACTCCCAAGGCCAGAGATTTTAACTGCTGGGACTGGAGCCCCTTCACAGCGGTGGCTGTGACCAGTGACCTGACAGGTCCCCACTTGAGACCCCACAGCCCCAGTTCCACAGTCAGATCAATTTTCCTCAGTGCTTCAGCCCCAGGTTTCCCTCAGCTGAGTCTCAGATGTCTCATTGCATCAAGCCATTTATTCACAGTGCAGTAACACAGAAACAGCTCGAGCTGCTGCAGCTGAGCAGGACCCCAAACAAAGGATCCCTGGGCTCACGTTCTTTGTTTTGCCATTTTGCCTTTTTTATTCACATTTCCCAACCTTTTCCCTCTCAAGTTTCCCAGCACTTTTCCTTCTCAAGTTTCCCACCACTTTTCCTCTCATGCTTCCCACCATTCTTTCCCCTCACATTTCCCATCATTTTGGCCTCATGTTTCCTGCCTTTTTTCCCCCTCATGTTTCACACCCATTTTTCCTCCTATTTCCTGTCTTTTTCCCCTCAGATTTCCTTCCCTTTTCCCTCTCACATTTCCTGCCCTTTTCTCCCCTCACTTTTTCTGCCCTTTTCCCCCTCACGTTTCTCACCATTTTTTCCCTCTCACATTTCCTGTCCTACCATCCCCTCACATTTGCCACCATTTTTTCCCCTCACATTTCTCACCGTTTCTCCCCTTCTGTTTTGCACCCTTTCTTCCTCTCATTTCCAGTCCTTTTCACTCAAGTTTACTGTGCTTTTTTGCTTTCCATTTCCCACCCTTTTCTCCCTTCAGGTTCCATGCCCTTTTCTCCCCTCATGTTTCCTGCACTTTCCTCCCCTCATGTTCCCCACCGTTTGGTCCCCTCACGTTTCCTGATGTTTTTCCCCCTCACATTTCAAGCCATTTGTCTCTTTGTGTTTGCCATCATCTTTTCTCTCATGTTTCCCACAGTTTCTCCCCTTCTGTTTTGCACCCTTTCCCCCTGACATTTCTTGTCCTTTTTGCCCAAGTTTTCTGTCCTTTTTTGCCTTGTATTTCCTGCCCTTTTGTCCCCCTCACCTTCCCTGCCATTTGGACCCCTCACGTTTCCCGCCTTTTTCCCCCCTCATGTTTCACACTCTTTCCTCCGCTCACGTTTCTGGCCTTTTTATCCCCTCACGTTTACCATTTTTTGCCTCACCATTTCTGCCCTTTTCCCCCTCATGTTTCATGCTCTTTTGCCCTCACCATTCCCACTGTTTTCCCCTTCCTGATCCTGCACTTTTGTCCCCTCATCTTTCTCTCCCGCAAGTTTCCCTTTTCCTCTCAATTTGTCCACTCCTTGCTGGCTGTCTCCATGTCCATCCACCTCGCTGCCATCACAGGCCTTGGTCTCCTTTGTCATCCATAAGCTTTGGCAGCTCAGGGCTCTTGCTTTGTTCCATTGCTGTTTTTAGTAAATTGTCCTTAACTCAACCTGTGACCTTCCACTCTTTTGCCTGCAGTTCTCTCCTCCATCCAGCCGCAGAGCGAAGGGCAGGGGGAGTGGGAGAAGGGAGCAGCGCGTGGTTTGGAATGTTTCAGTGGGAGCACCATAGTGGGGAAAACCGGGGCGTCACAAAGGGCCCCCTGTGAGCCGCCACCTGCCCCTGGCCACGGCTGCCAGGCTTTGTTGACACGGAACCAGCGCCCAGGCTGCAGTGTCCGGCAGGACAGCGACGGGACAGGACGGGAGCACGCAGCTGGCGACAAACCCACGAGCACAGCTCACGTCTTGCCCTGCAGCACTCAGGTCTTTACCTGACCAAGTTTTCCCCCTTCCCTATCCTCATCCCTTTTTCTCTATTGGGTAGGATGGAGAAGAGACCCCCCAGACAGCCCAGGGTGGCCTGGAAGGAGGTGGTGGCTCCTGAGGAGAGCAGCTCTGCAGCGGAGCGCCCCGAGGTGACCATGGTGCAGCCGCTGCAGCCCAGTGAGTGAGGGGCCCTGTGGCACTGGGCAGGGCTGGGTGCCCACGCTGGGATCAGCTTTCCCCGGCACAGGGGCGGGCAGCGGGGATGGCAGGGCTGGAGTGATGCCCGAGTGCCAGGGCTGCTCAGAGCAGGACAGCAGCCCCGGCACAGGCTCTGCCCAGGACGGGGACAGCAGAGGAGCCCCAGCTCCTGCTCCTTCCTCTGCTCTGTCCTGTCACAGCACCCTCTGCAGCTCTCCCTTCTCCCCCTCTCCATTAGATGCTGCTTGGGTCACTGTTTATGCACAGGAAGCCATGGACTTCATCCAGTGAGGGGAGAAAAGGGCGGGAAACATGAGGGGAAAAGGGCGGGAAATGTGAGGGGACAAAAGGGTAGGAAATGTGAGAGGAGAAAAGCGGGGGGAAACATGAGGAGGAAAAAGCAGGAAATGTGAGGGGGGAAAATGGTAGGAAATGGGGTAAAATGGTGGGAAATGTGAGGGGGGAAAGAGTGGGAAACGTGAAGGGAGAAAAAGGGTAGGAAATGTGAGGGCACAAAATGGTGGGAAACATGAGGGGGGAAAATGGTGGGAAGCATGAGGGGGGAAAGGGCGGGAAACGTGAGGGGACAAAATGGTGGGGAATGTGAGTGGAGAAAGGAGCGGGAAATGGGAGAGGAGAAAAGGGCTGGTGGCCTGTCCCCTCCTGGCTCCTGCCAGATGGCTCAGCTGCCCACCCTCAGCCCTTCTGCTCTTGCGCCTGCCTCCCCCAGGCTGGTCCAAATGAGGACAGAGGTGCAGCCTGTGGGGAGATGCTGATGCCAGTCCTGGGAAAGCTGCTGGGACATCTTTGCAAGTCACTCAAGACACAAAAGGCTGCTTTCTGGCTCTGGTCTCTGCCCATATTTCCTGTTCATGTGCCAGCAGAAAGGTAAGAGAAGCTGTGCTGGGCTGCATCCCTGCGCACGGCCACATGCCCACGGTGCCTCTGCTCATCTTCCCAGGCCTTGCAATGGCCCCTTCTGTGCAGACACGGGGCCTCACGTGGGCTCTGCTTCTGTCCCAGAATTTGAAATATTGCGGGCCAGAGAGGAGGATCCTGGGCGCTGGGACCTGGCTGTCGAAAATCCTCAGAGAGGAGTGGTTGTGGCTGGATCCAAGCCCAGCTGCAGACCTTTCCAAACCAGAGATAGTTCTAGAAAGGTAATGACCTTATATATAGAATTTATAGAAGTAAAAACCCCATAGAAATCATCTATATGATAAATAGATGTAATAGATAAAAATTACATGAGCAAATAATTGATATAAATCATATATATTGTGAATATAAATTATAGTTTTAAGGAATATAAATGATATATATTAGAAATATATTATATATATATATTTCTTAGATAAATATTAGCTTTTAAAATGAGATAAGCAATCTATTGTGATCAATTACAGAAATGCTAAAGTCTGCACTGCACAGGGAGCTCTTTAGCTCAGTTCAAGCCCTGACCCATCGTGCATTAGTGTAAATCTGGGCTTTGGGAGGCGTGTATGTCATTTCCTCACAATGTGTATGTCACTAGGGTTAGGGAATACTTAGAATATTAAAATGGGGAATAATTTGAATATTTAAACTGGGAATTTGTGTCAGGGTGAGGGTGGGGTTCAGGGTTAAGGTTAGGGAACATTTGGGATATGAAAATGGGAATAATTTGAGTCTTTCAGTTGGGAATTTGGTTGAGGATCAGGGTTATGCTCAGGGTTAGGGTCAGGGTATATCTGGAATATTAAAATGGAAATAATTTAAGTATTTGAAAGGGAATTTGGATTAGGGTTAGAATTAGGGTCATGTTTCGGGTCAGGGTTAGGGAATATTTGGAATATTAAAACAGAAATAATTTGAATATCTAAATGGGATTTTGGGTTAGGGTTTGGCTTCAGGTTTGGGTTAGGTGTCAGGACAAAGTTAAGGTCAGCATTAGGAAATATTTGGAATATTAAAATGCAACTGGAATGAATATTTAAAATGGGATTTGTTTTCGGGTTTGGGCGGGGGTTTCTATTAGGGTTACGGTCAGGGTCTGGGTCAAGTGACAACTGCAGTATTAAAATGGCAATAACTGGAATATTTAAATGAGATTTTAGGTTTGGGTTAAGGAATAACTGGAATATTAAAATGTGAATAGGGAGCAGCCTATCATACCATCACCTAGAACTAGAAGAGGAAATCAATTGAGCACACCAGAAGCCCCCTGGACCCAAGAGACAGGGGTACATCAGATGCCACTCTGCCAAGTTCCTTTGGGAGGTCAGGAGGGAGGCTTTGGGTTTGTAATTGTACCACTTACTACCCAGGATAGAAGGGGGTTGAAAAAAGAATTACCCTCATACTTGGATGATCCCATAGGGCTGGGGGAAGAGATAGAAGAATATTTAGGAAATGTGCATTGTACATGGAAGGATTAGGATTTTCTCCTGGAGATTTTATTTGGGTCATCAGAGAAATGAATGATTCTGCAGAAAGCTCGGCAGCTGTGGGAGGATGAACATCCACAAGCAGCAGGGGGGGCTGGACCTAATGTACCTACAGTGGATGATGCCATCCCCCAGGTGGGCCCCCAGTGGAACCCAAATGAGGAGACCAGTCTGGCTCTCCTCCGTGATTACCGTGCTTATTTGATTAAGGCAATTAAATCAGCAGTTCCCAGAACTAACAACATAGCTAAGGCTATGTCCTTAGAACAGGAGAAACATGAAAGCCCCTCTCATTGGTTAGTAGAGGATTAGAGAAGCCTTGCAGGAGCAGGGGGGATGGATCCGGAGGGAGGAGCCTTTGACACACTGTTGAAGGTACAATTTGTTACAAAGGCCTGGCCTGACATACGGAAAGGGGTACAGAAAGATGAAAAGTAGCAGAACAAGCCTCTAGAAAAACTAGTTAGAAAAACACTGGGAAATATATGTAAGGAGGGATGAGGAAAAAGTAAAAGCTAATGCAAAGATGATTGGCAGAGTTTTTGCAGCCACAGAAAAATAAACAACATGGTCCAAGGGGTCCCCCAGGGCAGAGGGGACAGGATCGGCCACAGGGAAGTGGCAGAAGCATTCCCTCCTCGGCAGGGGAGAGCCGACCCAAACAGCAGTTGGGAAGGAACCAGTGTGCTATCTGCTGGGCAGAAGGGCACTGGAAAAGGGAGTGTCCTGCAGAAACTGCTGGACCCTCAGGAGAAGGAAGTCCAGAGGATAATGGAAATGGATTGTTAGGGGTGTCAGGGGCTCCCATTATATCAAGGAGCCACCACTCAGGAGCCCTTGATAACTTTGAAGGTGGGTCCAGATGGAGAGGAGGTGTGTTTTCTGGTAGATACAGGGGCCTCTCGATCCACTTTAAATTTTATACCTGGAGGGGGGGGAGGAAATTATCAAAAAGATCATTAGTCATTCAAGGAGTGAGTGGAAAAGATGAGCGAGTGTATTTTATTCAACCGCTATTAATAGATGTGGGGGACAGGTTTGAAATACATGAATTCCTGTTTGTTCCTAATTGTGATTGTAATTTACTAGGAAGGGATTTGATGGCTAAAGGAGGAATGCAAATTAGATTTGTAAAAAATGACACAGAGTCCAACACTGTGATATCTTGATGTAAAATGTCTGAGAAGGAAGGCATTTGTAGTGGCTGTGACTGTTCAATATGAGCACAGCAACTCATCTTTGAAAGAAGCTGCTGCTGAGAAGGCAAGGAAATATCAGCACCTTCTCCCTCAAATTCTCAATATTACTAATGCTACGGTGGTTGAGTTCTTGGGCTTTCCCTTGGGAGCGCAGGGAAAATGGTTTGAGAAGAACTCTGAGTTGCTACAGGCCCTGGGCCTCTCTAAAACGAGGCTAGGGAGGAGAGCCCGGGCCCTGGCTTCTAGAGCGCTCTTCTCTTCCCTTGACATTGTGCATATATTTACCAGTAAAGCTCGTATGATTGTGCCTCAAAATGAATAAAGGCCCCTTCCCTGAGTGATTTCAGCTGGACAGTTGGAATTGGTTTTGGGAGGGAGGGGTTCATCACTCATACTGTGTCCTTGCCCTCTTTGGGCATTAAATTCCAATCTGGTCAGGTGGACGGGCCACCTTTACTTAACCCGGAACAGAAACATATAATTTTGTATGTTTATAAAATAGCCAAATGCCTCGTCATCTAATTAGTGACGCGCATGAATGGATGAACGAGATTCCCACTGTCCCTACCTACTATCCAGCGAAACCACAGCCAAGGGAACGGGCTTGGCGCAATCAGCGGGGAAAGAAGACCCTGTTGAGCTTGACTCTAGTCTGGCGCTGTGAAGAGACATGAGAGGTGTAGAATAAGTGGGAGGCCGGGCGCGCGCTCGGCGGTGCGGGGCGACCCGCCCGTCGGCGTCCCGGCCGTCGGTGAAATACCACTGCTCTGATCGTTTTGTCACTTACCCGGTGAGGCGGGGGGCGAGCCCCGAGGGGGGCTCTCGCTTCTGGCGCCAAGCGGCCGGCGCGCGCCGGATTTGATGGCTAAAGTAGGAATGCAAATTAGTATTGTACAAATTGACACAGAGTCCAACACTGTGATATCTTTATGTAAAATGTCTGAGAAGGCTTATGCTGAAATAAATCCGGAAGTGTGGGCAGCCCCAGGAAAATATGGAAAACGAGACACAGAGCCTCTCCAAATGACTTTGAAGCAACCAGGACAAGTAGTGTCTAAAAAGCAATACCCTCTTTCAAGAGAGGGAAAGAAGGGGTTACAGCCTGTCTTGAATCCCTGCTAAAGGAGGGTCTTTTGGAGGCATGTATGTCTCCCTATAACACCCCTATCCTGCCAGTTGAGAAACCAGATAGAACCTACAGAATAGTGCAGGATTTAAGAATAATAAATGAAATTGTCAAAGCAAGGCATCCCACAGTTCCGGGTCCCTATACAATCCTGAATCAGATCCCTTCTTCACACCAGTGTTATTCAGTACTGGACTTAAAGGATGCTTTCTGGAGGTGTCCGATTACAGATGATAGTAAATAGTATTTTGCCTTTGAGTAAAAACAAGAGGGGGGAAGAAAAAAAGTGTTTATTGATAGGTCTTCAAGAGTGATAAAAGGGAAACGATTTACAGGATACTCTATCATTAATAAAAAGCTGACTAAAGGAAGGGGGGAGGTTACCATCCACCTGGTCAGCTCAGACAGCAGAGCTGTATGCGCTTGTGAGAGCCTGTGACCTATACCGGGATAAGACAGTGAATGTTTTTACTGACTCTAAATATGCATGTGGGGTGATACATGCATTTGGGAAACTATAGGAAGAAAGAGGTTTATTAACCTGCAGGGGAAAGAAGTTAGTTCATGAGAACTTAATCTCTCGCCTATTAGAGGTGGTGAACTTAACCAATAATACACATTAACGGGCACCAAACAGGGTACTCAGAAGAGGCAATAGGAGACCAAGTAGCTGATGAGGAAGCTCGAAAAGCTGCACTGTTGCCAGAAATCTCTAAGATCCTCCCCTTGCTCCCAGTAACTGCATCACTGCCAGAGAAACTGTCTTTTTCACCAGAAGAACTTGAGATAATTCAAAAGAGTGGGGCAGAGGAAAAACGGGGTAATTGGTTTACAAGGGGTGGTAAACAGTGGGTACCAAAAGCTCTGGCCTTACAGTTGTTAAAACAACTCCATGAAGGGAGCCATTGGGGCTCTCGAGGACTGGCAGAAGCTTTCCTCAAAATGTATGCTGCTGTGGGTCTTTTTACCCTGGCAAAGCGAGCTAGTGAAGGTTGTTTGATTTGTGCTAAAACCAAGAACAGAGTTACAAAGAAACTTGCCAGGGGAGGGAGGCCTTGGGCTATAGGTCCCTTCCAGAGATGCCAGGTGGATTTTACCGAAATGCCATGAGTGGCAAGGTTTAAATACCTTCTGGTAATAGTATGTCAGTTAACAGGGTGGCCAGAAGCATTGCCTGCCATTTCAGCAACTACAAGATCAGTTATTAAAGTATTTTTGGAACAAATAATTCTAAGATACGGGATTGTAGAAGCAATAGACTCAGATAAGGGATCTCATTTTACAGAAAAAATTCTTCAAGGAGTTATGACTGCTCTAGGGATAAGATGGAATCTCCACACCCCCTGGCATCCCCAGAGTTCCAGCAGGGTGGAGAAGATGAATGGAGAAATAACAAAACACCTTTTGAAGCTAGTAATAGAAACTAAGATGCCATGGGTATGGCTCTTGCCACTAGCTTTAGCAAGGATAAGGGCTAGACCCAGGGGAGATATTCCATTATCTCCCTTTGAACGGATGTTTGGAATTCCTTACCCTTACAATTCCCAGCCTAGTGGGGTCATAGAGATAAGTGATGTATATTTAAAACACTATGTGGCCAGGATACTGTCCCTTGTGAGATCTCTTTGACAGGAAGCTCAGCTGGCACAGGCCCTGCCTTTGGACTTTGCTGTTCACAACATCCCACCAGGAAATTAAGCCCGAGTTAAGGAGTGGAAAGAAGCACCACTAGTGGCTAAGTGGCGTGGACCTTTCCAAGTGTTGCTGACCACAGAAACAGCCGTCAAGACAGCAGAACACGGGTGGACCCCCCACACTCAGGTCAAGGTCTCTGAGGCCCCAGAGATTTGGACATCTCAGCTGGAAGAGAAGGACTGGGAAGCCACGACTGACACTCCGCAGGAGTGGACTGGAGCAGTAGCCAGTGCGTCGACATCGGGGGAAGCCTCGTGTGCCTACCCACAGAGTGCCTGCTGAAATGGTTTGTGTGAGCATCCCTCCTCTCGGATCTCCAGTCACTGGGGGCCAATCCTCGCTGTCATTGTTTGCTTTATGTTAAGCTGTTTCGGTGCCTTCGCTCGCCACAGGTAGTGTAGAGGACAACGTGAAAGTGAAAATTAAGTTAAGAGATTAGATTACAGCATTAAAATGTTTCTCTTAATAATCTTACCTTTATATTGCCAGTTGGGTTGGGGTCCAAAGTGAGAAAATAATTTTTTAACCTTAAGAGAAGAAGTAGCAAAACCCTTTAACTTTCAGAAAGTTAGCTCATGTACTGGTCCAACCATGGAAAGGATAAGAATAAGACATGTTTTTGTAGTTACCTAGTGGATTATGGGTTAAACAAATGCTTTTCTTCCTCTTATGTGTGGCAGCAACTCTTATCTTTTTACCATGCATGATCCCTTGCTTGGTACAACTTATTCAACACGTGATCAAAGGGATGCAGGTAGTAGCCATGCCTACTGATCCAGAGATGGCTACACAAAGACAGAAATTAATGTCACTGCAAATAATTGCAAAACCAAAAAAAAAAAAAAAAAAAAAAAAGGACCCAAGAACAAAAAACTAAGTCAATAATAACTAAAGTTTGTAAAGACAGTTATGAAAAATGAAAGAGGAGGGATTGAGAGGAATGAGCTTTGTCTTTACAAAGAAGCCCTGAGTCTGCCGGTAGATAAAACTAGCACTGAGAGATAAGAGAAACAATGGGAAGGATTCTACTGATTGATGAATGGAAAAGAAGATACTTGCCTTTACAAACAAACCATAAGTTTGTTTGTAAATGAAATTGAATATTGAAAGATGAAAGCAACAATGGGGAAAACCCATAAATCCCATAAATCTTAAAAATTAGCGGGGGGGTTATACATTAAAAGGGGAATCTTAGGTCTTAGGCATTTCAGGAAGTCTGTACCTCTCAAGTACCTCAGCCAATGGGGAAAGAGAGAGGGAAATGCGGCCGGGAAATTAGGATAAAAAGGAGGCTGCGTCCTCCGAAAAACTGAGAGACCACAGGGGAAATGTCCCCATGGCCTCTCCCTTTATTTGAATAAAGTAAAAGGACTCCTCTGTCTCCTTTTTGGACATAAACCTCTGGTGTTCGTGGATTAATTTTCCTAGCACTGCCTCCCAAAGCCCTGGTTCCCTGCTGTGCTTTGGCATGAGAGCCATTCAAGCCCCAAACACAAGGGCAGTGGAATTCAACTGCAAAGCCTCTCTCTGCAGTGGGATTGCTTTTACCCTGCAGCCTCCATGGGCAAGGGCTCTGTGGGAGCAGGGGCCATCCCAG
Source organism: Hirundo rustica (assembly GCF_015227805.2). Lineage (NCBI taxonomy): Eukaryota > Metazoa > Chordata > Aves > Passeriformes > Hirundinidae > Hirundo > Hirundo rustica. The sequence continues at coordinate 81,680 of NW_026690715.1, read as the reverse complement.
CCTGTGACCTGCACACAGAGCCAGGAAAAGGAGCAGATCCTGCTGCCTTCTGCTCCTGCTGATCCCAGCAGCAACTCCCCTGCCAGTTCCTCCAGGGAACTGCACACCAAGGGCTTCCAGCATTGTAGAGGCTGTGAGAACTTGCTGCTTCCCAGTTCTCCACCATCCCTCTGGATTCTGGAGCAGCTCAGCACAAGTGTCCCTGGCCCTTCCTTCATCCCCAGCCTGCAGCAGTCACAGTCACTGCTGCCTCCCCCTCGCTGCAGCTCATTTGCCAAAGTGCTGCCAAAGGCAGCGGAGCTGGCTCAGGATCCCTGTTGGCTTCTGGGCTCCAGGATGACCTTCAGAGGGACACTTGGAGCGCTCCCTAAAGAGCTGCCCGTGGTGTGGGCGCTGGATTTGTCCTCCCTGGGTGGCTCTGGTTGGAGTTCTACGCTCCGTGGAGTCCCAGGAGTTTTCTCAGCTGGCCTTTGCAGTGAGTTCTTGGCCAACGCGTGGCTCTGCTGCCATCCCAAATCTGCGCTTGCCTTGCCCAGCCGGAGTGCAAGTGGATGATGTGCTGGGCATGGCTGGAGAATTCCATGGACAAAATCCTCCCCCATCATCACATTCACATCTGCTCATTGCTCTGCATGGCACAAATCTACCCTCCTTTTTAATGGGAACATTGAATTGATTGCACATCCTTACATCTGCAATACTAATGTAAAAATACACAAAAATCAACTTAGGTTGAAAATGAAATTTATTTTGAATTGCTGCGCCTGCACTGCCAGTATAGAAACATACAAATATCAATTCAAGCTTAAAATCTAGTTTATTGTTACAATTGTGCTATGTAAATAGATGCAAATAGAAACTTGTTAAAAAGGTAAATTTCTTGCAACCCTCTACAACCACACACTATACACAAATATCCATTGAAGTTTAAAAATTGAATTCATTACATATTACTCCAATTGGACAGCCCATCTACAAATACAAAAATATCAGTATCCCTCTCTAAGAATCCCAGGGCCACTGCTAAAGAAATAGAATTCTAGAACCATACAACTCAAGACATGTTTAAATTTTTGTAAATACATAACCATACAATACACAGATGTAAATGTATAATTCATATTTCCTGGGACATAAAACAAGACATAGATAAAGACACACATCACAAACCTATCTATAAATATACAAATATCAATGCACCAATATAAGAATCCTTACAATCCCATTAACACAACTATACAGAGATACAACTGAACAAGTGTGTCAATATAAATACAGAAGGAAACACATCATTATACATGCATCAATATGACAATATACATACATATATATGTGTACAAATTGCAGTCTACACAGGTCAATAACCATCAACTTCTAACTCTCTCAGTCCAGCTGTAACCGTTGCCCGATCCGAAGAAAACACAAACAACCGAAGTCGTTTATGCGGTGCTTTATTGAGGGCCCGGGAGTCTGTGGACTAGCATCCAAAGACAAGACCCCATCTTTACTGAAAAATCACAGGGTTTTTATATGTTTCTTTACATGATTTCTTCATCATTACAAATTCTTACTTCACTTTTACCACCTGGTACAGTTATCTTCCTGACATTTAGGTTTCTGCCAAAGGTACATTCCTTAGATAAATGGATACACTCCTTAGCTACACTGCTTACATTACAAAATCTGCTATAAAGTTCATCTGCAGGTTACATGCGGCCTACCAAGCCTTAGCATGACTACTACTACTAATGTCAACTACTGTCAACTACTGTCAATTCTTAACATTTGCTACTAACTTAATACAGTTTATTGAATAAGATGAATGTGATGGCAACACTTACGGCATCGGAAGTTCGGAACTTTAAAAAAGAGTTGGGGAGTCTAGTAAAGGATCCAATTGGAGTCTCAAATCAAGTTGATCAATTTTTAGGCCCTAATGTGTATACATGGGAGGAGCTGAATTCTATTTTGAAAATATTATTTAGCCCGGAGGAGGTGAGGATGATCCGCACTGCGGGGATGCGGATATGGGAGAGGGAGAATAGGATAGGCCCTCCAGGTGACATCAAATTACCCATAGTAGACCCTAGATGGAGTCCCAACCGAGAGGAAGATAGGAGAAGTATGGAGGACTATCGGAATCTAATAGTGAGAGGGATCAAAGAGTCAGTGCCCCGAAGCAACAACACTAAGTTAGCATTTGACAGCATGCAAGGAAAGGAAGAGACCCCAGCGGCTTGGTTGAATAGATTGAAGAAGGATTTCCAACTATACTCTAGCATAGACCCTGACAGTCCCGAGGGCCAGATATTATTAAAAACCCAGTTTGTCAGCAAATCGTGGCCCGAGAGAAGGAGAAAGCTGGAAAAAATAGAAGACTGGCAAGAGAGAGGAATAAACAAATTGCTACGAGAAGCCTTAAGAGTCTACTTAAGAAGAGAGGAGGAGAAAACTAGAGCTAAAGCAAAAATAATGGTGGCTGTAGCGAAAGAAAGTGCCGGGGCTGCCAAGAATCAAGATCTACCAGATAGGCAAAGCACAAAGTTTATCTATGGGGAGGGGAGTTGTGTGTCCATCTGACACAAGTCTTACTAGTAACACTATTACACATGGGCTCCTGGTGCTCTCCAAAGCCCATTACTTTGCATGCATAAACAAAGAGGCCTGTGTCCACCCAAAATAGTGATAGAGTGATAGTCCTGTCCTTTACACTTCTCCACAGAGGAAGAGTGGTGACATCTTCCCCTCCATCTACCCTGCCATGGCCATATCTTAGCCTGGTGCAAAGTCACAAGGTTTAGGGACTTGCTGCTGCCAAGTTCAGCTTTGCCTTGTTTGTCTCCAGCAGCGTGGGCTCTGTCTCCTTCCCTCTCATCTGGGAGGGCTTCAGGCAGAATTTCTTTTGTACTGTACCAAGCAGGTAGATTTGTCTGACTCCATGAGATCCTGTGGAGAGGAGATCCCCTATTTACATGCAGTGATTTACCTGCAGCCCTCTCATGTCCCCTCCTTTAAGAGATCACCTCAAATTACAGAGGGACATCACAGAGCTGGGGCGGGGGGGGGCGGTTGGTGAAAAGTTGCCAAACTATTGTAATGTTTTTTGTCCAAAGTGATGTGTCAACTTCTGTGACTTTTCTTTCCTTCTTTTATTTTTTTTATTTTTTTTTGGAATGCCTTGGATGGATGTGCAAAATGTTTGTGCCTCTCTTGAACTCTAATCTTAGCCAAACTGCAGTCACTGGTTCCCCTCTGTTATTCTGTGCCACCTCTATCCAAGGGCATGTCCCTCCTAGTCTGGTAAATAGAATTTCATAGGAATTTGCTGCACGTTTTTTCCCTTCCATCCTGGCTTTGTTCTTTGTAGCCCAAGTGTCCCAGCACTTGGGTCATTTTCAGTCAAGTCCCAAACTGACATTACAGCAAAGCTTTAGAGATGCTAGAATTCAGACATTGACAAGCTCAGAGCAGATGTTTCTCAATAAGCTACCAGAAAATTCCTCACCTGGACTGAAGGGTTGGGCTCCTTTCTAGAGGGTTCCAGTTACTCATGTTCTCCTGAAAGTTTTAGCACAGAATTAGGCAGGTTTCCATCTTAACCATTTGTTGCTGAAAGGGTCCTACCAACAGTCCAGCAACCAGTTCAGCGACCAAGATGTGCAGCAAAGTCACTGAGTGGCACTGCTGTGCTCTGCCTCTCTCCAGTCCTTCTGCACGTCCTCTTGCCTGTCCTCCATCCTGCTTTGCCAGTGTACCTCCTCCGGTGGAGCCTTTGTCTCATTCTCAAGACAGACCAGTTAATTGTCTATGCTAGATTAGTCCTAATAACAACAGACTGTGCCAAATGTCTTTGAATTCACATTGTGTCAGTGACAGGCTCTTGAATCACAGCTAGCTTTCCATCACACTGAAAAACCCAGCTCTGCTTCCCTCCATCTGCCCTCTTGATAACGTGGTGGTGAGCTGGTGTTGGTGTGATCAGACTACACACCTTGGCTGGGCCTGAACAACACTGTGATGTGTACAGATCTCCCTCCTCTGACCGTATCCTACAGCCTCAGCCACTGTCTGTGCTCACAGCTAAGAAATCAAGAAGCACCCATATGCAAGTTAGCAGCCTGAAAAGCCCTTTAACACTCTAGTTTGTCTTATTCCCCTTCCTCAGAGGAGGGAGTTTTTGGGAAATGGCAAGAATACCAAACTAAAGGCAACAGGAACTGGTCAGGCTGTGTTTGTCACATGGATGCCAGCTGAGCACCTTGTTAAACCATAGAGCTCAAAGCAACACTAGCTGTAGCGGGAGACTTTCTGTCCAGTACAGCTGAAGTAGATAAGAATAACAAACACTTCCCTGGGTTTTTTTGTGTCACCAAAAATGCCACGTGTGGTGAAGCCCACTGGAGGGTTGCCGGATGCAGTGGTGCCATCGGTCTCCTTCTGAGCCACAGAGAGCCTAAAAGTGACCATTAGCAGATGAATGGCACAGCTGCTTAACTGATGAGCACAAGAAAGATCAGAGTTCCACCTTGGTTTTCCCTTTCATGCTGCTTTTGGCAGTGATGAGGTGCATGGGGACCACAGACTCTTTGGGTTCCATTGCAGGGTCCTTTGAAGTTCAGCAGAAAAAAATTATGGTAGAAAACCGATCATTGGTACATTAAAGCTCACTCTTCAGAGAAAGACACAAGCTAAGTAAAAGATTAAACAGCAGTGACTTACCTTGAGTACCAGAAAATAATTGTTGAAGAAGTTGTAAAAGTGTTGTAAAGTTGTTTAAATGTTATAAGTTGTTGTAATTAATGTTATTGTAAAGTTTCTACTCTGCACCTTAAAGACTCTCTCATAGGGCAAGCTCTAGGGGAACTAAATTAACAATTAAGAGCGGTGGAGGTTTGAGTAAAGGGATTCTGAGGACTAGCCCCGAGGAGCTCTAAGGACCAGGAGGCAAGACCAGGTGAGACTGGGGCAGGATGAAAGCAGTTCACACTGGACTCCTGGGGGGGACTATTGTTAGTCCTAATTGTAAGCGGGTATGCAAACGGAGCTTGCTCGAAGTGTTATTCCCCCATCTACGATGGGGAGGACCAAGAATCCCTGATCAGGGTACATACCAACATGAACCCCACCTGTTTTGATGTTACTCGGCTCTCCACCTGTAAAGAGGAGGGCAAAGAGTATTGGATAGCGAAGAATGCTGCTACTTTCAAGCAGCGCCTGACTGGGGAGTGCCCTATCAGAGAGTGGTTTTGCATGGAAAAAGTAAACAATGTGAAAGGAGTGAAAGAAGTTGATGCGGGTTAAAAACCCGATCAAAGAATAAGAGGGGGGATTGTGAGGAATAAAATTAAACAAGATGCAGAGTATCAGGAGTTCATGACAAATTGAACAGCTGTTTGTATTAATGTTACTTGTTACCAGTTTTATGTATCAATGTTATCTATCTCTGTTACTTGTTCTATGTACCCCCAGAAACAAGTTCTGTGTACCCCAGACCCCAGTTTTGTACATTCCCCTTACCCTATTCCGAGTTAGGCCCCTAGACTCCATTGTTTCCCCTTACCTTATCCCAAGTTAAGTATCCGCTGCTCCCCGATTGGCCCGTTGAGTCAGCAACACCACATGTCTACGCCCACCGAAACACAGACACCGCCTGCCTCCCATCAGCTCCACCTCAACTGTCCATCAGCCTAGAGACACCGCCCAGAGACCGACCACCCTCCACCAAGCACCACCCAATATGGAGATAAGGGGAGGACTCCCAAGGTGCACCTCTCAGCCGGAAGTGGGGTAAATACCAACAACCCCTAGTAATAACGAGCCAGCACCACTTCCAACAAGATAAAAGGTACTAACGAGTGCGGAAGACCTTCAGGCACCTGTGGACTTAGTCGGACAAATATCCAGGTTCTCACCCTGACTTGAGAGGCACCCACTGGGAGTCACCCCCTAGCCCAAAACACACTGGGAGTGAGACCTGAGGGACTCCCGTGAGGCAAGGCTCCCGACTCTGCGGCTGCGCAGATTCGACGAAGACCTCCTCCTCAGCGGTGTCCATTGGGAGCAGCGGTGGCGTAGGCCTTCCCTGAGCTACCCCTTTCAAAAGAGCTGATTAATAAAGGCGCTGAAAGGAGTAAACTTGTTCTCCTGCCCTGGTCGTTTCTAACAATAGAGACAATATTAGACATAGAAGAGAATTCTGGTTTTGTACTAGAGGAAGCATTCTTCAACAGTACCCCAGATACACTGAGAGGCCCAAAAGTAGGCCAGGGGAAAGGCTGCTAATAGGTGGAGCAGCACAACCTGCAAAAAACTCCAGGCAGTTGCAGATTTGTGACATTGAGAGCCACAAGACTGTTTTTGGCTTGTGGCAAATGTCCCCATAAGACTCTAGAGAGACTCCTCTCCCAAAGTGATGAAAGATCATGTTTAAATAGTGAAACTGATTGAAAATCACAGGTTGTGTCTCCCTAGGTTGTTTGTAAGAAAGTTAACTGTTAAGGGAAGGGAAGAGTGTTTTGAAGTTTCATTTGGGGTTTTGGTTTGTTTTTTTTTTTTCCCCCAACTTTTCCATTCTTTTAGTGTGTGTTAATAAAACAATTTGTTTCTTTTTAAAGCTTGAGCCTGCTTTGCTCCTCCTGATCCTATCCCACAAAAAGAAAGTAAACATTAAGACCACTACATGAAATTTAGCAAAAAGAATTTAGCGAACGTGACACCACTCTATTAATTGGTGTTTCTGCCTGGTTTTAACTAAAACCACTCCCCTCTGCAGACAGCTGGGGGAAGGTCCCCTTGAGCACCTCCACAGTGCCACAGACAAGTGTCAGACACAGCTACAGCGCTCTGCCCACAGCTGACAGGGAAAGTGAACTAAAAGAAAACAAAATAAAACCCCACCAAGAAAGAAAGCACTCCGCCCCCAGCAGAGCTGCTCCCTCCCTCACAAGTTTCACCTACACACACACAGCACCTGAGACTGAGAGCAATGACCATTCCTCAGGCACATCTGCAGCACAAGCAGCTGGAGGACAGCCCTGCAGCAGCACTTGGCTCATCCCAGTGAAAAAGGGCCCTTGGGCAGCACCCCCTCACATTTCCCACCATGTTTTCCCTCCCACATTTCCTGTCGTTCTGTCCCATCTCATCTGCCATCCCTTTTTCCCTCATATTTCCCACCTTTTCTCCCCTTCTTTCACACCCTCTCGTCCTCTTATTTCCATTCTTTTTACTCATTAACTTTGCTTTTTTGCCTTCCATTTCCTGCCCTTTTCTCCCCTCAAGTTCCCCGTCCGTTTCTCCCCTCATGTTTCCTGCCCTTTTCACCCCTCATGTTGTCTACCATTTTCCCCCTCGCATTTCAAGCTAATTTCGCCCTCACATTTGCCATCATCTTTTCTCTCACATTTCCCACCTTTTCTCCCCTTCTGTTTTGCATAATTTTTTCCTCTCAATTCCTGTCCATTTTGCACAAGTTTCTTGTCCCTTTTTGCCTTTCCATTTTCCACCCTTTTGTACCCTCACATTTCCCACCCTTTCCTCCTCACACTTCCCACCCGCAATTTTCGCTGTTTCTCCCCAAGTCTCCCTGCTGCCTTTAACAAAATTGCTTCCCTATTGATTCAAAAATGATGCGCTATACTCAAAACTAGAGCTACCTGTGCAGTGCAGACACTATCACTTCTGTAATTGATTGAAATAGATTTTCTTTTATTTATAAAGCTTGAATAGATATGTAAGAGATATATATTCATTATATATATAATTGATATACATGAGATAATATATAATTTATATATATTATTCAAACATAGACTTTTCATATATTAAAAATATTTCTATTTCATGTAATTTATAAACCTTCTTTACTTATATAAATTCTATGTATAAGGTAATTAACTTTCTAGAACTATCTATGGTTTGGAAAGGTCTGTAGATGGGCTTGGATCCAGCCACAACGACTCCTCTCTGAGGATTTTCGACAGCCAGGTCCCAGCGCCCAGGATCCTCCTCTCAGGCCTTGCAATATTTCAAATTCTGTGACAGAAGCAGAGCCCACATGAGCCCCGTGTCTGCACAGAAGGGGCCATTGCAAGGCCTGGGAAGATGAGCAGAGGCACCAGGGATCTTTTACACCCATTTTTCCTCCCATTTCCTGTCTTTTTCCCTTCACATCTCTCACCCTTTTTCCCCCTCACTGTTCCTGCCCTCTTCTCTCCTCACATTCCCCACCATTTTGTCCCCTCAAATTTCCTACCCTTTGCTTCTCACATTTGTGTCCCTGACAAGACTTATGTGAAAATCCCTTTCTGCTCTGCGGCACCAGCAGCACAGCCTGTGCAGGGAGAATCCTGATCTTTGCTCCTTCCTTAGAGACTTCAGGACCAAAGTGGTCTGAGCTGCCAGGCAACAAACAGAGGCATCTTTGTCTCTTGCTTTCATTGTGTCAAGCTACAACACAAATAGAGCCCAACTGAGCCCCTGTGTGTGCAGAGACCCCTCAGTTTCCCCGATCCCTGGCTCCCCACTCACCCAAGAGGACCTCAGCCAGGGTGTCCTCACTCTGCTCTGCCAGGTGCCGTGCAGCCAGCCCTGGGCACAGAGCTCCATCAGCCCCTGCTCCCCAGCGTGCTGCCAGCAGCGTGGGCCCCGGCCTGAGCCCCTCAGCAGCCCGGGGGTGGCACTGGGCAGGGCGGCCACCAAAGCCACCTGTGTTGGCACAGGGACACAGGGAGGCCGAGGCCCTGCCCACGGCAGCCTCAGGGCTGGTGGGGACAGGGCCAGGCTGCCCCAAGAGGGATCCTGGGGAGACTGGGACTCACCAATGAACCTGAGGGCCGCCTCTCGCACGGGGACCTGAGGGCTCAGCAGGTAGGGCTGGCTGGCTGACACAAACTCTTCAGCCCTGCTGCTGTCCTTGGCCAGCTGGAGAGAGCACAAAGGTGTGGGCATTTCTCAGAGGTCCCCAGTTGGCCAGAGCAGTCCCTCCTGCCAGCACCCCTATGGCTCAGAGCCCTCCCTCGTGCTGGGGGCATGGAGGGGATGTGGGCCTGGAGAAGGCTCCTGTTCTTGAGCCAGGAGCAAGGGTACAGCTCCAGGCCCAGCTGCAGAGCTCACAGCCCCAGCACAGTGTGGTGGGCAGCCCTCGCCCAGCCTGGGGATCATCCTCACCAAGCACTCGCCCATCCTCCACGTCTGCTCTCTCTGTGCCAGGTGCTTGAGCTCTCTCCACCTGAGGAGCTCTGCCGTAGCCAGGATGGCTTCCTTGGAGGCCTGTGGGACAGAAGCTGGGAGGTGGCACCAGGGCCTCTGGAAGGAGCCCTCAGCCCAATACCTGGGACACCCAGGGAGTGTCAGCTCCCCTTCTCTGGGTCAGTGCTCAGACTGGACATCGGTACCTTGGCCACGCTGGGGGCCTGGTCACTCATGTGAAGGACGAGACGGACCAGGGCCTCCCACGAGTTTCTCCTCATGGCCTTTGTGTCCCTCCACACCATTTTGCCCAGCAGCTCTCTGAAGAGGCAGATGGAGCGCTCCTGCACACAGTCTTCCTCCTGGTAGGAGGGAGGAAAGGTGAGCTTCACACACAGCAGCTCCCTGCCCACGGCCACGAGGGGCTGAGCTGAGGTGGCTGAGGTGAGGGGCGATTCTCTGGGGTCCCAGCCCAGAGTGGGCAGAAGCAGAGCTGGGCTGCAAGGCTTGAAATCCATCCCAGGAGAGCCCAGGGGAGCAGGGCCTGCTCCCAGTGCTGCTTGCGGGGCTGGGCTGCAGGGCAGCTGTCATTGCCCAGGGTCCCTCTGCAGGCCTCAGGCTTCCACATCAGCCTTATCACATCAAAGAGGTGCCAGAGCCTCTGCACCATCTGCACAGCTATGGCACTGGCCTCGCTCTTCTTCAGCTGCTCCAGCACTTTGTGGCAGGTGTCCATGGCCATCACTGAAATGTCCCAAGACCAATGCCACAGGAATTCCACCAGCTCAGGGCAGGAGGCTCTTCATTTTTCTTGCCTGTAAGAAAGACAGTTTCCATTCTGTGAGAACTTCTGTGCCTGGTGGCTCCCCAGGCAGCCCCCAGGCCACATCATGGCAGGCAGGGCATTTGCAGCAGTCACCCCAGCACCTGACTCCCAGCCCAGGCCAAGCCACCACCTCCCCTGAGACCTCAGAGTCCAGGTGCCACATGTCTGCCCCTGACAGCAGTGTGCTCACTGTCTCCACTCTCTCTGACAGCGTCACGAGAGCCCTGAGAACCAGAGGGACCACTGCCTTTCTGGGAGACCTCAGAAGATTCAAGCTTTTGTCCAGTGGACACACTTTGTTCTCCAGCACATCACCAGAGGCCAGCATCTGGAAGAAAGCAGCAGAAGGCTCGGGCAGAGCTGGCAGTGCTCCCCTGGCACAGCTCCCGCTTCCCACTGGCAGCTGAGGGCAAGGGCACATGGGCTTTGCCTGCTGACTCACAGCCAAGAAAGCAAGGCAGGTGTTCTGCTGCCGACTTAAGATGTTGTTATGCCAGTCCTGGAGTTGAATCTGCAGCTCCTTCAAAACCCTATTCAGAGTCTGGTGCATGGAGAACATTGCCTTCCACAGACAGACTTTGTCGCTGCAAGGCAGAGCGCTGTCAGCACAGCTGCCTCGGCCACCGCAGCACAGCCTGGGCCAGCCCTGCAGGACTCGGGGTGCCCAGGGACCCTGCCCGGGCAGGTGGACACGGCTGATGGGTGCTCCCCATGGGGCTGGGAGCAGCGAGCTGGCTCTGGGCTGCATGGCCAGCTTTGGCTGCTCTGGGCCTGGGCTGGGAAGAACAGTGGGATGGAGGGCCCTGCTCTCTTTGGGGGTCCTGCACTGTTCCTTGGGTCTGGCAGCCAGAGAGTCTCGGGGCCCCTCTCCCCACAGGGAACAAGCCCTCTGGGCTGTCAGGGTCAGCATCTGAATATCAGTGCAACCTCCTGAGCTGTCGTGATGACCTGCCCAGGTCACTTACTCACCATCAGGACAAGCAGTGTGGGAAAGCTGTGAGCAGTTGTTGTGTTTTTCTCATCACAGTAGACAAAGATGTGTCTCATGACCTTTGGCACCTGGAGGGAACACAGGTGAGGGTGGTGCAGCCACTGCAGTGCAGCCGTGTCTTGGGCTGCCCTGCCCATCCCTCTGTCAGGACCTAAAGAACGCAGTTAACTCATCTCAAAGCACTGCCAAAGAAGGAAGTTCACATAAGAGAAGCCACAACACCAGGCACAGATGGCAAAAAGGAAGGGGTCAATTCCAGGCCTAAACGGAGGTTTGGAATCAGCACACGGGACAAAATGCCACTGTGCAGACTGTGGGAAAAGCACAGACCACACAAACCGCAAGACGCCACGCCTGGTGAGGAAGATTTGGGTAACCTGTCTGGATAAAAAAATCCCACTCTGGCAAACTGTGGGAAAAGGAAGCAACTGCTTACACACAGGCCAACCCAAGTTGTGTCAACAGCACAGACACCTTATGGATATCCAGGACTCAGACAGATAAAACTGGTACCTCGAGAACACTTTGGGGGATCCCCGCCACTGAGAAGATCAGAAGAGCCAGCGGTAGGCAACAGGGACCCATGTTTTGGTGACAATCTATCTCTGTAATGTGTGTGTGAGTGTGTCTGTTTCCCTTTCTCATTGCCCCTCTATTTCTACCTCCCGTTTACTCTAATACTTAATCCATACTAGAGACCTTGGCATATGCTCTTGTTTGCTCCTTAACTTTGCCTGAGGCATCCTTTAACAACCAGATCCTAACATTATTTGGGTGTCAGAAGTGGGATCTTGACACCCTCTCTGCTGCCTCAAGGTGGCTTCAGGAGCCTCACACACCTGGCTTTGGGAGGAAGGGAGGCAGGAACCTGACAGGGCTCAAAGGCAGCCACAGTCCACTTCCATCCATCAGCCACAGCCCAGGGGATTTCATGGCCACCTCCAGAAACTCCACTTGGCACTTGCTTGTCCAGGAGGCTGGAGCATCCCAAGATCTCAATGGTGGTGAGGACGATGCCTGTCCTCTCAGCACGCCTGAGGTATCTCCCAAAGGCCTGTGGCAGGAAGGGAGGGATCAGAGGCCAGCGCCAGCCAGTGCCCCGAGGGTGCTGCTTGACTGGGCAGTGCGAGCAGCCCTGGCCACAGGTGCTGGGCAGTGCTGGCGGCAGTGGCTGCAGGAAAGCTGGCAGCAGTGCCCACAGTCCCTGTGCAGGGGAGGATGAGGATGGCCCCGGGACAGGGAGGAGGGCTGGGCTCTCAGATATGGGGCCTTGGCCCTACCAAGACCCAGGGCTCGCTGGTGGCCAGCAGGGCTGGGGAGCTGCTGCTGCTGCTGCTGCTGCTGGGACAGCACAGTGTTCCCTGCTCAGGGACAGTGGGAACCCTCTCACCAGGGACAGCCCCGCTGATTCTGCACCCCTTTGCACACACAAATCCCCTGCTGATGCCACGGATGACAGGCCCAGCAAGGGGGAGGGCTTGTTACCTGAACTCTCCAGCTGCTGGGCACATTCAGCAAGGAGATGATCTCAGATTCCCAGAATGCTCAGAGCTCAGCCTGAACCTCTGGCTGTGTGGCACCTAAAGAGAGGGGAAACACGGATGCATCACTGAGACACAGCCACTGTGCCAGCAGCCGACCCCACCTGACGAGCGTCAGGATGCAGGAATGGCTGGGGAGCAGTTGGTCACGGGAGGAGGTGGTGGGCACTGGTGGAAAGGGGGACCTGCCTCCAGTGTCTGTACCCACTGCTGCTGGCCTGGGAAGCTCCGAGCCCCTGGAGCTCTGCATGCAGCCCCCACTTACACCGGGACTGCAGTCCTGGGCAGGGGAAAGGGCTCACAGGGCTGGAGGGTGGCAGGGTGGAGCTGTCCAGGGGACGTGGGGAAGGGGTGGAGTGGGGCTGAGTCCTGCGTGGAAGAGCAGCTCAGCTATGTGGAACCATCAAGGACGTGGCAGAGAGAGAGAGTGTGGGGCAGGAGTGGGGGTGACAGCAGCACTGGGGACATGGTGGCACCTGCACCAAGCACAACAAGGGGACATTACAAGGCCCAGGAAGATAAGCAGGTGTATCTGGGGATGTGGCCGTGCATCGGGGATGCAACCCACCACAGCTTCTCTTACATTTCTGCTTAGAGAGGAATGTGAGGAGGGAGCACAGACTATTCAGCACCATCAAGATGGTTTGTTCTTTCCTAAACAACTTGAAAAACAGATGGCCCAGCAGCCTCCCCAGGACTGGGATCTGGATCTGTCCACTGGCAGCACCGCTGTCCTCATTTTCACCAGCCTGGGGGAGGCAGGCAGGAGAGAAGAAGGGCTGAGGGTGGGCAGCTGAGGCCTGAAGGCACTTTGGGGCTGTGGCTGTTCCAGGGCACAGGGATGGCCTGGCTGGAGGGTGGTGGGTCCTTACCTGCACAGTGGAAGGGTCGGCCAGCAAATGGCTCAGCAGCCTCACCCTGCCCATGACCCTCTCCTGCACTGCCACTGTGTCCATGTAATCCAGCAGTTCCTTGGAAGAGAGAAGAGAGCAGCTGCAGGTGAGCCCCACAAGCAGACCCCCACTCCAGCAGCAGCAGTGGCTCAGCTCCACTCCTGAGACACATTTGCACTGTCCCTCCAGGCGTTCTCTGCCCTCAAGCAAAGCCTGCCAGGAGGGCTCCTGCCCCTGGGGGCCCTGGCAAGCCTGGCACAAAGGCCCCAGGCAAAGCTGGCAGGCAGCAAGGAAGGCAAGTGCTGCTCCCTGCTCCACTGTGCTCTGGGCCAGTCCCTGCTTCCCCAGGGCAGCTGGGCACCCTCCCCACAGCGTGCTCTGCCTGCATGGCACTGGGGGGTGTCCTGGTTCTGGCTGGGACAGGGTTCCTTTGGCAGCAGCCAGGACAAGACTGGACACAATCCCAGGCTCCTTCCCCTCCAGAGTGAGGAGCCGCCACACCTGGCTACAGATCTCGTACTTGGGCTCCAGTTTCAGCAGCACCTGCAGAGCACAGCTGGGCTGAAACCTGGCAGCTGCCAGCACCCACTGCCACCAGAGCCTTGCCTTGCTCACGCGCTGCCCTCACAGCCTGCTGGGGGTCCTTGCCCCTTCCCCAGAGCGCCGCGTGACCCTCACCTGGATCATCTCTCCCAACTTGTATCTGCAGCAGAAATCATCCAGGTCCTGGGAGAAGCCATCATCCTTGGCAGTTCTGCACAGGGTGCAGACACTGTCGAGAAACTTCAGCTTCTGGTCCTCGTCCTGGACCTGGGGGACAGAGACAATGGGGCAGCGTTAAGGGAGGACACCCAGGCAGCAGGACCAGAGCTGTGGGGTGCAGTGCCCTGTGGGAGCAGCTGCTCTGCACAGCCAGCACCCTGGCCAGGCACAGCCCCCGTCCAACGGGCCGTGGGGACCTGGTCAGGGCTGTGGCAAAGGCCTGGATGAAGTCCATGGCTTCCTGTGCCTACACGGCATCTAACACAGGGGGAGAGAAGGGAGAGCTGCAGAAGATGCTGCGACAGGAGAGAGAAGGGGAAGGAGATCTGCGCTCTGCCCAGGCCAGGCCCGCTCCCCTGGCATGGCCTTCCCGTGTGGCTCCCGGCTGGAGGGTGCCCAGCAGAGGAGCTGCCCTGCTGGAGCACGGCACGGCGGGGCAATGCCCAGTGCCCTGGGCTGAGAAGCACGCTGGTAGAGGGGCAGGTCATGTCCAGCACCACACTGCACTTGTGCTCGAGGTCTTCACTGTGTTGCTGCTGGCCTGGGGCTTTTCCTGCAGCGGGACCTGGCCTGGTCATGGCACAGGAAAGGCAGTTCCTGCTGGAGCAGGAGGCTCTGCCTGGAATGGGCTCAAACAATTCCAACAAGGCCCTGTTCTGCAAAGCCCCCAGTGGGAAATGAAGAAAGGAGGTCACACTGCTTTTGGGGTGAGTAATGTTTAAACCAGCCTGACTCCTCCATGCCAAAGTTCAACATCCTGAGAAGGAGCTGAAGCTGTGGCAGAGCCGGTAAAATCCCCAGAGAAAGGAACAACCAAGTGACATCACTGAGAACTTCTGCAGAGCTGCTGAGCTGGCACAGCCTGGGCACATCTGACTGACACGGCAGCACTTGAGATTAGAAAATCCCCATCCCAAATTTTAACAGCAGCGTCTCCTGACATTTCCCTCCTTGGGGAGCTGTAGAGCTTCCTCCCTGCAGTGGGGACACCACTCAAGGTCACTGCTCGAAGGCTGAGCCAAAGAGATTTGCCCACAGTTGTTGGTCTGGGTGGCTGACATCAATCTCTGCTTAATAACTGGTTTTTCTTTAATACAATTGCTTTCAAATTGCTTCTGGTTTCACCCTGAGTGTCCCTGCAGAGGAACAGGGCATCTTTCATGCAGTTCCACAAGCTCAAGGTTCTCATTTCATGAGGAATCTGGGATGCAGATGGCCTTGTAAGAAGGATAAAAGCAGAAGGAATGGACTAGAAATTATTAGAAACAATTCCCCTTCTTCCAGACAAAGTCCACCAAGTCATTCCCTGCATTTCTCCTTTTCAGATTCTTGCTCTCATCTGCTCTGGGAGGTCCAGCTTTATTACATTACGGTCATAGGCTGGAGACAGACATACGACAGCACTCACCGAGATCATGTGACAAACAGCAGGGTTTATTGTTCAGAGCCCCCTTTTTAAGGGGTTTCAAATTGCTGGGCTGGGACAACTGATTGGTTGGGGTCTCTGCATGGCCCAGCTCCCTGGCTAATGATATGTCTGTATTCAGGGTTGAATGGCATTGGCTGGGGTGCTCTGTTTCAGTATAAATCTATCCTATCATTGCTCCCCAGGGACTTGTTCACTTCTCTTCTAGAATGAACTAGATGAGCCCAATTGCATTTCTTATTTATGGCCAAATTTATATGTCCAGCTACAGACCAGCTGTGCTGTGACACAGCTTGTTCTGGTGCTGATCATGAACTGATTGTGCTCTTGATTTACAGCACCACAGGAGATGCAGAATGATGTAAACTGAACACAGAAACAAACTGCCTCTCTCAGCCCATTTTCATGGTCTAGGTCACTTTCTAGGTGTCCATGGAGATGTGGGAATGATTATCACACTACTCTCCATTTCTGGCTGCAGGCTCTTAGAGATTCTTTCTCTGAATTCAGTCAGGGTTGTATTCCCTTAGCAGCTCCTGGGAGCACCTCCTTTTTCTCTTAGGTTAGAACAGAAACAATGAAAACATCACCAATGGCACAGCTCCCCAGCCCAGCAGGAAAAGAAAGGACAAGTTGTCAAGGTCTCCAACATTTGACCTGCTTTGCTGCAAAAGCTGTGCTGCACACACAGTGTGTAAAGGCAAGAGAAGCTGCACCTGGTGGCACATCTTGTGACAGGAGCTCAACCTTGTTTTTCACAAAAGGTTCTTGAAAAAACCAGACAGGACTGTGGAGGGAATTCTTGGAAAACTGAAACAGCTTTCCAGAAGTGAAATGAAAATGGAAAGGAACAATCCAAGATGTTCTCCTCCATTTATTTCTCTGCTCCCCTTTTCCACCTTGCACTACATCTCCATCCCATTAATTCCAAATGGATCTCACCTCCAAGATCAATGACTTTGCAAGTTTTACACACTGTGAAATACCATGAGCTACACACAGTTTGCCTTCCCCTGGTTTTGCTGGAAAGCAATGCTGGAGACACAAGTGCAGGGCTTGGGGCTGGTACAAATCCTACAGGCAGGGAATGTGCCCCGATAGTGTTTGACCCTCAGCAGGGACAATGCACAGCAGCAAGCAGGGGGATTCCTGTGCCCTTGTGCAGGAGTCAAGACTCTGGGTCTCGTCTCAAGACAGCAAAGTTCCCGTGTTTGGACAGACTCGGGGGCTGTCCCCGGGGCGCGCGGGGCTCGGCCATGGGACACGGGGGCAACGGACACACGAACACGCGGACGAACGGCCCTGGCGCTTCAGTTGCAGCGGCAGCGGCAGCAGCGGTAGCAGCGGCGGTAGCAGCGGCAGCAGAGAATCCATTTGATCTTCGCTTCCTTGTTTCTCCTCTCCCTCTCCCGCGGTCCCACAGCCTCTCCGGGCTTCCCCTGCCCAGTGTCCCCCTCCTTTCCCGGTCTCCCTCTCCCCAGGCCGGGCCGGGCCATGCCCCCGGCCCGCCCCCGGCCCCGGGCGGGGCTGCCCCGGCCCCGGCCCCGGGCGTCCCGCCGCCGTCTCGCCTTGGCCCGGCTCTGGCCGTACTGGCGGTGGCGCTGCTGGGCCGGCATTAGCGCCAGGGGCTGCGGCGGCATCGCCATCCTTTGGCTGCGCCTGTGCCGAGCGCGGCCCCGAGCGCGGCCCCGAGCCCGGCCCCGGCCCCTCCCGGCGCCCGCGGAGGACACACACGGCGCGGCCGCTCTCGCCGCCTCCTGTGCGGATTCCCCGGCTCGGGCTCCTCCGCTCGGCAGCGCGGCCGCCGGCCCCGAGCCAGCGGCGTCCCGTTCGAAAGAGCGAACGCCTGCGGATGCCGGGGCCGGGCCGCTGGAGAGGCGCTCGGGGGCCGTTGCTGGCCCCGGGCCGAGCGCTGACAGCCGCGTCTCGCCGGCAGGGAAGGCGCAGGACGCCCTGCAGGAGCGGTACCGAGTGGGTTCGCTGCTCGGGCGCGGCGGCTTCGGCCGCGTCTTCGCGGCCACGCGGCTCTCGGACGGCGCCCCGGTGAGCGGCGGGGCCGGCGACGGGCGCAGGAGGGAGGCGGTGGAGGAGGAGGAGGGGGCGGAGGAGAAGGAGGATGGGGCTTGGCAGGGCGGGCGGCGAGCTCAGCCTGCTGCTCCCCTTGGCTTTGCAGGTGGCCATTAAAAGGGTGCCACGGAACCGCATCCGGCGCTGGGGCGAGCTGGTGAGTGACCGGGGGCCAGCGGGAGAAGCCGGGGCGTGCCGGGCGGGGATGAGCCGAGGCCCGGCAGGGTGGGAGCCGCCAGGACGCCTGGAGAGGGAGCGGGCGTGGGGCCAGCGGAGGACGCAGAGCATCCCGAGCTGAGTGAGGTCTTCCCGACCCCTGGCACTGCATCAGCCCCACTGACAGCATCGTGCTCCTCCCGCAGCCCAACGGCACCAGCGCACCAGTGGAGATCGTGCTGCTGGAAAAGGTGTCCACTGGCTTCCCTGGCGTCATCCAGCTGCTGGAGTGGCTTGAGCTCCCCAACAGCATTGTGATGGTGCTGGAGCGCCCGGAGCGGTGTCAGGACCTCCAGCATTTTATTCGAGCTCGGGGCTTCCTGACGGAGCAGGTGGCACGGGAGCTGTTCTGCCAGGTCCTGGAAGCCGTGCAGCACTGCACCAGCTGTGGAGTCTTTCACAGGGACATCAAGCCAGAGAACATCCTGGTTGACCTGGCCACCGGGCAGGCCAAGCTGATTGACTTTGGCTGTGGCACCTACCTTCAAGAGACAGCCTACACTGAGTTTGCAGGTGAGCCCAGGCAGTGGTGTGCTTGTGGTCCCAGCATGTCATGGCCCAAGATCTCATGGCCCAACCTGGGTGTGGCAGTGGGGATTCTCCCATTTGCTGGCAGTCACAGGAGGGAACCTTCAGCCCAGTTGCTTTTGAGCAGGGGTGGGTGGGGGGCCAGCTTCCAGCCCTGCTGGCAGCCTTTGCCCACCACTCTGCCCAGGACTGGCGCTGGGGCTGGGGCAGCCAGCCTGACAAAAACACCTGTGAGTGGTGGGAGCAGAGAAGGGGGGCCAGAACCAGTGCACCAGCCGGTTTGGTGTGCAGGCGAGAAAGGGCTCTGACTGCTGCCCTTGCCTTGTTTGCCCTGGCTCCATAATGTTTTTGGGGCGGTGCAGGCAGGGAGGATGAGGGGACGGGTTTTCCCCAGCACTGAGTTGATTATTTTTTGCATGTCATGGTCAGGCCTTGCCAAGGCTTCCGCTGCCCTCTTCCAACACCAGCGGCTTCTTTTCCAAGCCTGAGTTTGTACACAAGTCCCAGGTGCTGGTGAGAGGGCAGCGGGTCACCCTGTGTGCCACTGGTGCAGCCCCCGCACACCCAGGGACGCTGGGGCCAGGCTCTGGGAGCAGCAGCATCCCCCTGATGGACTCCACCTGTATTCCATAGGAACACCATCCTACAGCCCCCCGGAATGGAGCCAGTTTGGGTGGTACCATGGCGAGGCAGCAACCGTCTGGACCCTGGGCATCCTGCTGCACCAGATGGTGTGCGGAAAGCACCCTTTCAGGAGGGGCTGGAACAGGAGCTATGGCCAGCTCCCGCTGCCACAGCGGCTCTCTCATGGTGAATCCTCATCTCTGGGCACGGGGGAATACCAATGTTGGGAGACAGCAGTGGGCTCATGAGCATCCCGCTCTGGCAGCTGCTGAGGAGGTGGCACATGTCCTGCTCTCCTGCTCTCCTCCAAAACAGGGAGCTGATGGGAAAGTTTAGGCACAGCTCTGAGCACATGCAGCATGGCCTGGGCATGGGAATAGTGGGACAGGAGCCTTTTCCAACTGACCGGTGGCTTCTGGTTTCTCTCCCCAGACTGTCAAGTTCTCATCAGGTGGTGTTTATCCCCGCACTTCTTGGACAGGCCCTCACTAGAAGACCTGTTGTGTGAACCGTGGGTGCAGGATATTCATCTGCCCTAGAAGAAGGGAGAGAGCCATGTGCACACTTTGATCCAGGGCCCTGGTAAGTTACAGGTGCACACGTGCCCTGGCAATCAGAAGCAAAGCAGCCCAGACTTTTTGTCCTGCCCCATAGCACTGTGCAGGGCTCATGGGATGGGCACCCGCAGCCCTTGTGCTGGAGCTGAGCTGCTCTTCCCAGCACTGGTGGCTGCCATCCAGGCTGCTTTGGCTTGTCCTGGTTCACTGACAGCTGGGGCCGTGGGCAGAACACTGAGAGCCTGGTCTCACCCCCAGGGAAGAAGGAGCCCCTGGAGAAGCTGTACCAGGTGGGCTTGCTGCTGCTGGAGACCTGGAGGATGACAGCAAGGATGAGAACCTCTTCCTGCACCTGGCCACCAACAGCTGAAGATGCCGGACTTGGATTCTGGCCCTTTCTTCAAAGCCGGGCTCCACAGCGAATTTGCAGATGAGTGCACACCCGGGTGGATGCTCCCAGATTTGGGCATTGCTCAGCCTGGCCAGGAACCAAAGGTTCCCCCCTTTGCTGGGGTGGATGCAACTGATCCTTCAGTCGGCTGCCTTGCTGCTTTTTGGCAGGGCTGGGGAGATGGGCTGGGCTGGTTACCAAATGGGAGTTGGCTCCTGGCCCTGCCAACAGCCCCCACCACGCACCGTGCCCCAGGCTGGGGCTGGGGCTGGGGCAGCCAGCCCAACACAAACAAACGCCCATGGTGGGGGCAGAGGTGGGTCTCCAGAACCTGTCCATGGGCGGCTCTGCTTTGCAGGCAAGGAAGGGCTTGGGCTGCTCCACTGCCCTTGGTTGCTTTGGGATCTCTAGGGGGGCAGTGCAGGGGGGATGGGAGAGAACATGGGCTTCCCTCTCACCCGTGGGTGGGTTTTTCCCCAGCATGTAGGGGTTGGGCCTTTCTCAAGCCCCTGACAGATACAAGATCTTTTACCATTTTTCTTGTTTCCCCTTTTTGTCTGTAATCAATTTTCAGTAGTTTGTTGTTTGTTTTTCTAAAGGAAGTGTTCTAGGTAGTGTCCGGTCTGGATTGGGAAGTGCTTGGGAGCAGCTGTGGCGTGGATGGGCCGTGCCCTTGGGGAAGGCTGAGGACATCGTTTGGGAGCAGCTTTTCTTGAGGCAGCAGATGGCGTGAGGTGGGTCCATGTCTTCTTGGCATGGGTGGGATAAGGGATTTTGGGAGCTGGCAGTGAGCACAGGAGCATCCTGCTCTGGGCAGCTGCTGAGGGGCTGGATGTGCCGTGGCTGGCTGCAGTGTGGGCACATGTCCTGCCCTCCTGCTCTGCTCCCAAGGGCAGCAATGATGGGCAGCTTTGGGCACCGCTCTGAGCACGGCCAGCATGGCCTGGGCACGGCGGGCGCTTGGGACAAGGGCACAGAGCCTTCAGCTGACGAGTGCTTTCTGGTTTCTCTCCTTGCAGCCGGGCTCTGCGGATGCTGAGGCTGCTCTGGGCTCTGCCAGGGCTCTGCTGGGCTCAGCCCTGGGCACGGCTGGGCTCGCTCTGCCCTCACATTGCTCTGACAGCTTTGCACCAGACGAGCCCTTTCCAAGCACAGTGCCTGAGCTTTCTGCTTTTGCAGGTGAGTGAGACTCTCCTGCAGGCCAGGGGATTGCAGTTAGGGACCCACATGCAACTGGCAAGAAGCCAGAAGCTGCACAGTCCCAGCTGAACTCCTGTATCTCCACAAGATGTTTTGTCTGTCCCATTCTTCATTCCCTTGGCGTTGCAATTGTGCAATTGCACTTTCTTCCTCCTCTAGAAGTGCCACGAGTGGGCGAAACCTGGCGAGTGGGCCGTGTTCCTGAGACAGTGTGATCTGGAGTTAATGGCTGAAGAATTGCCCTTCTGCACTTGTAAACCAGAGCAAAAAGCTGTAAGTGGGACTTTGTGTCCTTTAGAAAGCCCTGACAATTTCAAAGGGAATGTGCAGCTCATTGACAGGGTGAGAAGGAAGGTCATCTTCTAAAGGATTGGGGGTTTGACAGAGTTTAGATTCCCAGTCCTGCTTGGAGCTGGGAGGGCACAAGCAATTTCCTATTGCTTCAAGCACAATTTAAAACAACAATGGTGGAAACAAACCCCAGAATCTTTAAAAAAGGCTGCTGAGGTCAGTAAGATGGATCCATGTCCTCAGCACATTCGCAAAGTAAATAGCTGGGTTCTCTTTTTCAAACAATCAGTTACCTCTTAATCCAAAGTTACAGGAGATATTCCACTGAAAACTTGGGGTTTGATATTATCTTTCACATTTTATGTATTTTTTTTCTTTTTTTTTTTCTTTTTTATGAAACAGATAACGTTTTATAAAAGGAATGTCCTTTGCTGCTGGTTCCCATGTGGAGCAGCTCCCTTCCCGCTGGCTGAGCTGCTCAGGGAGAGCTTGGCAGCTCCTGGCCCTGCAGGGCTGAGGCTTTTCCCCGTTGCTGAGCACAGACTGATGGAGCAGCACTGCTGAACATGAGGACACCCAGAGGGAGCAGAAGCAGCTGCCTTTGTCCACCTGAAGCTCCAAGGCCCAAACTCTGAGCACACAGGGCTGGAAGAGACTGGCAGGCTCCCTGTTTGCTGTGCTGCCCCACTTGTGCCTGGCCCAGCTCTGCGTGAGGCTGAGGGAGAACAAGGGGCAGCTCCCTGCCAGCCCCAGCCCAGGGACCCCTCCGGCCCCAGGGCTTGGGGCGCTGTCAGCACCCGCTGCTCCAGCCACCGCTTCTGCTGGCCCTGACAGCAACAAGCAAATTGTGGCTGATCCCCAGGGAGCAGCAGCAGTGCCTGCATCTGATCCCTCACTCTGGCGCAGGGCTGGACAAAGGACCCCCACAGCAGCAGCAGCACATGGAGCTGACTTTCAGCACAGCCCCTGCCACTGTTCCCTCCCGTGTGCACTGGTGTCACAGCAGCCTGAGGCACCTGGGAGCCCTCAGGGCCAGCAGGGACTTGAGATGGCAGCCCTGGGCTCCTGGGGGTTGTGCAAGGAACAGAGGTGGGGGCTCCTTCTCCACCTAGAGCTTCCAGATGGAAAAGGCTGCTGTGAGCAGGCAGCTCCAAGGGCAGAGAAAGGAGGGTCTGGACCTCTGGATCTGTGCCAGTTCAGCATTGCTGAGCCTCCCCTTTTGTGCTCCTTTCCTGCTTTGAACTGGAGTAAATGACACTGATTCCTTCAGGTGGTGTGTGTGTCTTTGGTGCTGACCCTGCCCACTGGTTAAACAACACTGGCACAGTCTGGCCAGATCACACCAAAATGTCTCTTTTTCAATGTAAATGTGAGGAACCAGTCCCCTCCAAAATTCTGGGATGGGAAAACCTTCTTTAGTGGTCACTGGCTCTGGAGTGGACTGAGGTCTGAGCACTGTGCAAGCCATGGGGGAGTCGCTCCAAAGAAGCTGAAGCACTGGATGTATTAAAATGCATCCAGAAATTGCATATGGAGAAAGGGAAAGAACTTGTGGGTTTGGAAGAAAAAGCTGAATTTTGTTTATGAGGACACTGGAAACAGCACTAACAGAAGGAACAATTCTTGTTGGAACCCTCCAACATGGAGCGACAGAAGAAGGTTTTAATCATGAGCTCAGATGCATTTGTGCAAATGATATAATAGTAATGTACTAAGTAACTATATACATATTTAAAATACAGTTAGATCTTTTAATATATATTTTAACATTTATATATATATTATGTTTATAAATATATAAATGTATAAGTACATATATGTCTGCATCGATCTATATCTGTAAATCTTTCTATATCAGTATCTATATATCTGTATCTCCATATAAAATAATAAGATGGTGAAAGAGTGCCGACAATACTGATTTGGTAGCTTTGTGTGTTCAAGGATGTTACACTAAATAGCCTACAGAAAAGCATTGGCCAGACCCAAAGGTCAGTGCTAAATTTTGTGAAATTGTATACAATGAAAAAAGGAGGATAGGAAGAAATTGGTTATTTTTAGAGGGTTTGCTGATAGTGTGATGCAGAATGCTTTGTCTGTTACAGTGAAAAATACAATAATTAAGGCTGCTGGGTTTTTCATATCCCAGACAATCCCCAAGCTGCAGGAGTGGTTGAATGGATGAAGGGGTTGTTAAAAGAGCAGTTGAAAAAATGAGGAGTTGGGGACCTGTCCCAGCCTGTTTGAAGTCCAACAGTCAGGAATCACCTTGATAGAAAGAGCAGTAGAAGAGTGGCAGAAAGAAGACAATTCTTCTTGGTGGGATTGGCCTCATGGCCACAAAATTGGAGGCTGCTGTGAAAAGTATTTGTGGCAGTGATTGTAATCATTGCAGTGTGAGCACTTGGTGTGTTATGATTGCATGTTCAAATTGTTGGGACACTTTGTGCTGGGAAATGGAGTGCTGAGACTGTCTGAAAAGAGACATGGTCTCAAGAAAAAAAGGGGGATTTGATAAATAACAGAGAATAGCAACTAATTAGGCATGTTTTAGAAGGAATGTGAATTACAGCCCTGAGTAATGAGCTTCAGCAGCACTTAAATTGAAGACAAGATATTGAAATTGAAGAGGTGATGCCTTTATGCCCAATACTTCAATCTAAGACTCTGGTTTGAAAGGATTGTTATGAAGGTTGTAGTTCATCTGTAGGTCAAAGGACCCATTGAAAAACTGAGGCCTGTACACCAGGTCCTGACTGAAGCCTGAACAACAGGCCCTGAGGCAAAGCTGACCTCTGGATAAAGCTTCCAAGCAAAGGTTATCTTTGTGTCTGCTCATTACTGAAGCACTGTTACCAATATGATCTCTGTATCAGTTCAGTGGTGAAATGTGGATTGACCTTTCTGTGTTGAAGAATCAGACAAGGCCCCATCTGGCCTTGTTTGGGGCTGTAGGATCAAAGTCAACTGCCTTGGTTCCTCCCTGAGCCCTGGCCAGGCTTTGGGAGAAACCCAACAGAAGAATGAAACCAGATGTTCCCACACTAGAAGTGATGTCAGCTTGTTTGCTTGACAATGTAGAAGCTGGGCCCTGTCCCAGTGAGGCTGGAAGCCTTGTTTCCTGCAAAGGTGGATGCAGCTGCAGGAATTCCCAGTGTCTGGGAGTGGCTCTGCAGTCCTTGGCTTCTCCCAGCTGATGTGTGGCTCAAGATGATGGTAAAGTCTGAGGGGAACTGCTGATGGATCTTTCTAAATGCCTACAGGCAGTCTTTGGTAGTAATGACTGGATGCATGGCTGAGCTCCTTTTGTAATTCTTTGCTAATGATGATGTGCTTTGCTGAGCTCATCCTTTTGTAATTCTTTGCAGCTTTGCATGATATAAATTCCACAATTCCTTAAGTTGGTGTCTGTGTCTTTGGTGCTGACCCTGGCCACTGGTGAAACAGGGCCCCGTCCTGCCTAAGTGTTACCTGGGAAGACAAAAACCCTCACTCCAAATGTCACCCTTTCCTCCTTCCTCTCCCCACTTTATTCACTGAGCATGACGTCCCGTGGTCTGGGATGTCCCTGGAACCAGCCAAAGGCATCAACCTGGGAGCACAAACCAAACCAAAATGAGCTTGGGCAGGTGTACATCTGGGAGACAAGGGAGATGCAGGAGGAAGCCACATGGATGGGAAGGTGCTGGCCCAGCAAAGAGTCAGCAGTGGGAGCGTGGACAGGGCCACAGGGCTGAGCTGGGTTGCTGCCCGTCTGACCCAAACCCCACGGTGCAGGTGCTGATGTGATGGCCCAGGACAGCTGCAGCTCTCCAGGGGATGGTGGGTACAGGGATAGGACCCACAAATGGACTGGAGATGTGGGTCTGGAGATGGGAAGGGAGAAGGTCTTTGTTCCCCACGGGCAAATCCCTGGAAAGGAAACTCTTCTCCTTCCAGATATGAGACATTTTCCTGCCCTGGCCACAGAAATTCATGTGCCACCCCTCCAGCTGATCTCCAAACTCCTGACCTCTACATGAATCCCATTGCTCATCAGGAGGGAGAACAGGTTTTGTTTTGGTGTTAAATTGTCCCAAAGTCTCCTGTCACCTGAATCATCTCCTGCAAGCACGGGGTGCAAGTGCACAGCCTGAAAGCCCAAGAGGGCCAGGGGAGCTCCTTCATGCACTTGACCCTGCTGAGGGGGAGCACAGGGACATTCACATGTGGATGTGAATGCACCACAGGGACAACAACAACCGAGTGAGGAACTCTGCCCTCAGTGCTCCCCTGAACCCGAGTGTCACAGGTGAGTCGTGGCACTGGGGCACAGACAGGAAACACTGCCAGGCCCCCCAGACCCCAGCTGAGGCAGGGGACCCTGCCCTGCCCCATGGCATGGCCCCAGGTAGTTGGGATGCTGGGGGTCAGGGTGCACTCCAATAGAGCATTTGGCAGCAGGGACATTCCTGCCAGTGCCAGGAGAGCATCCTGCTGCTCTCCTGCCCCAGCATCACAGAAAGGGGAGAGTGGTGGTGCCAGATCTCATGCAGAGCCACAGCTGTGCCAGGCATTCATTTATTGATCCCGACAGTTGATAGAGGGTGGATCAGGGGGTGCCCACCGTGGATCAGTCTGTGCAGTACCTGGGGCAGCTGCAGACTCTCACCTGTCCTTTTCTCCTCCCAGGCAGCACGTCCAACTCCTATGCAGGGACATGCACTGATGGTGAGTGATTCCCTCCCTGCACACCCAGTGTCCATCAGCATCAGGCCAAGGCTGCCCAGCTGCCAACACCATGAAACTGGGAGGTTTCAACAGACAGAATCTGGCTTGGGTCTAAGGGCCTATTCTGCACAAAATTCCCCTCCACATAACGTCCCTTTTCCCACAGCAGCTTCTGTTTCTCCACTTACCAATCCTCCGTGCTTCCAGAATGTTGGGGGTTAGGTTTTCCTGTGGAATTTTTCCCCCCCCATAAGTTGCTAGGAGACTAAATCCTGATAGTTAAAGGGTGCTTAACCTGGACAAAAGGTGTGGATCACTTAGTTTATGGGGAGGAAAAAGGCTCCCGGGAGCTGAGGGTGGGGGTTCTTTTCGGCTCTCAGTTTTCCGGGGAGGATGGTCGGGCGACTGGTAGCTGCGTGGATTCCACAATTAGCGGAGGGATTTGGTCCTGAAAATTCTATCATCTGTTGGAGCGCCCAGGAATTCGGAGGTTTTTTGCCTGCCCTGCTGGATTTTGGGTCAGCCCGGGTCCAGCTGCCGCGGCTTCTCCAGCACTGCTCACTTTGCCTGCCAGGACACCCCCCTGCCTGCCGAGGACAATCCACCGCTTCCAGCCATCAGCACCGGAGTTTCCACCGTTTCGGTTTGGTGCTCTCGGGATTCCAAGAGATCAGACTGCCCGGGACTTGTGAGACAAAGCCCCTCGGGGTTCTTGGTTCTGTTCTTATTATTATTAGAATTGCTGTTGTCGTTTGTCTGTCCTGTTATATTTACTAGTAAAGGACTGTTACTCCTTTCCCCATAGCTCTGACTGAAAAGGTTTTTTTTAATCTTCCAAATTATAATAACTTGGAGGGAAGGGATTGGAATTCCCCATTCCTAGAGAGGCCTGCCTATCCCTAGCAGATACCTGTCTTTTCAAACCAAGACATGGATAACTTGAGAAATACTCTTTATGGTTAGATTTATTTTTTGGTTTTGTGCTTACTTATAGGTGGTATCTTTAATATTTAGGGGACAATGAACATTTTTTAAAAGTGATGTAATTGATTTAAAAGAGAAGAAGGAAATGAGAGATTGAAAAGCCTCAACCCCTACTTTTCTTCTAATAAACGGGGTGTAATTATTGATAAATTTTTAAACCATGTTGTTGGAACTAAGACGTAGGGTAGGATGAAGAAACTATAAACTAAATATACTTGGCACAAACTCTAGTATTTTATATACTTTTTGTAAATTATAATTACTGAGCTTAATAGAATAGTTATTTTAATTTGTGTATTTTTAGTGTAAAAGCTATGTCTTAGGGACAACATTGGAGTTCTTTTTGGTTAAGAAAATAAATGTAGGGACTAGAAAGGTATTAAAACTTTAAAAAAGCTTGGGAAATAGAAACAGAGAAAGGGCTTTATTCTAAGAGACATTAGGAATTTAAGGAGTAACATGGCTACTGACTGTTTTATTTTTATATAAAGGACAACTAAAATGCAATTAATCAATACAAGTTTTTTTCCACTCTCTTGAGCGTCAATAAAAAGGTATTGTCCTGGTTTAGGGCAAATTTGGGAGAAAAGCCCTGAATAGGATCCCTCCGGGGAGCAAACCCAAATGGCCCCTCCCCCCAACCAGTCCAGTAAAGAACTTCCTCAGAGAAAAGTGGAAAAAACTATTTTACTTAACAAACAACGTGCATACAAGTATAAAGAACGAATAATATGAAACAATAAAACCTCTCCTTCTGGAGTGAGATGGCAAATTGAGAAAGTTCTTGCCGTGGGTGGAGCTCGGCTCTCTCTCAGTCTCTCCTCAGTCCCAGTCCCTCCGGCGCTGCTGGAAAATGCCGAGGTCCAGGCCCCGGTGGGCCGCAGGTGCAGCCCCCGGTGATCCCCTGGGTTTTTCCAGTCCACAGCAGGTTTAAACAGTCCCAAGAAAAAAGGGAAAATAAACAGTCCAGGGAACTTCTCTGCCCTAGCTAGCTGAAACTAACTAAAAGCAAAAAAATCTCAGTCCTGCAGTCTCTCCAAGCCTCCACCGAACACCCCGTCCGGAGCAGAATGTGTAGGAGTCAGGCAGTTTCTCAAAACAATCTCCGTGCTTCTGCTTGCCCTTAGAGCCAATCTTAAAGACACAGAACTCAATATACAGCAGAAACAGAACAGAGGATTGGGGATACAAGCATCATAAAGTTACCCTAGGACACCTGTCATGGAAATTGCCATGGAAACACAGCTGATTGGAAATGCAAAGGTGGACAAAGGTTTTAGTAGGCTCTGCAGGGCTCAGGCACAGCGGCTGTGACAGAGTCAGGGCTGAGCTCACACTCTGGTGGCTGGGGCAGAGCCCAGCCAGAAATGAGCCCTGGAGCAGCAGCTCTGCAGTGGTGGCCACCAGGCCGCCTTGCCAAGGGAGGCTTCTGGCCATGGCCTGGAAGCAGCTGCTGCTGCCAAGGTGCCTTTGGTGCCTCAGGCTCTCCCTGGCACAGCTCCCAGCACGGCACTCTGCACTTGTGCCCGAGGCCTTCACTGTGTTGGGGCTGGCCTGGGGCTTTTCCTGCCATGGGATCTGCCCTGGTCCTGGCACAGGAAAGGCAGTTCCTGCTGGAGCAGGAGGCTCTGCCTGGCAGGGGCTCAAACAGCTCCAGCAAGGCCCTGTTTCCTTAAAAATTGCTTCCTAGAGCACTATATTCTATAATTGTTATAACTCCTATACTGTGAAGTAAATAACTCTTTTTTTATTTACTCTGTGGTGTAAATAAATCTTTCTGTCTAATCCTGATCAGAGCCAATCATAGCTGTATTTACAGAAATAGATCTGGTATTTCATCATTAATCCTGTGGGACAAATTGCATACGGTTCAATTCTACCTCTCCAATATTTTGCACATGAACCATAGACAAACTCAGGGGCTAGGATTGGATCCAGCTGTTCGCAGTCCCTCTTAGATGGAATTTTGAAAGTCTAGGCATCCTGGAGGGGTTTGAGGATCCATGGTGGCTGTTGGGTGTCATTTCTCCACCTCATGACTCAGCAGGAGTTTCTCCAATGAAGAAATAAAGCTTTTGCCTGAAGCTCCCACTCTGCCCATGACAGGAACCCCTGTGAGTGTCTGGGACATCCCGGCTCTTTGGCAGCCTGGGGATTCCTGGGATGTCACCATGGAACCCCATGAGTGCCTGTGACAGACCGGTGCCTCTGCAGCCCAAGATCCCCTGGGATGTCTCCATGGAGTGGCTGTGACTGCCTCTGGCCACAGGGCTCTTTCCCATCCCCAGAAACCCCTGGGAAGTCTCCATGGAGCCCCTGTCTCTGCCTGGGACATTCCAGCTGGGGAACAGCCTGGAGACTCTTGGAAAGTCCCCACGGAACCCCTCTGAGGGCCTGTGACAGCTCGGTTCCTTAGCAGTAAACCATCACCAGCCCCTGTTGCTATGGTCAGTTTCCATGGCAACCATCACCAGCCCCCTGTTGCTATGGTCAGTTTCCATGGCAACCATCACCAGCCCCTGTTGCTATGGTCAGTTTCCATGGCAACCATCACCAGCCCCTGTTGCTATGGTCAGTTTCCATGGCAACCATCCCCAGCCCCTGTTGCTATGGTCGGTCCCTTGGCAGCTCCATGCAGACCCCAGGCCAGGGGTGGTTCCATGGACACCAGCTCAGGCCTGGAGCCAGAGCCCGTTGCCATGGCAACCATTGGCAGTCCCATTCCCAGGGCCATGGGATCCCAGAAGCACAGAATTGGCTGAGTTGGGAGGGACCCATCAGGATCCTCGAGTCCAACTCCTGGCCCTGCACAGGACACCCCAACAATCCCAGCCTGGGCCCGGCAGCGGTGTCCAAACGCTGCTGGAGCTCAGAGAGCCCTGGAGCTGTGACCCTTCCCTGGGAGCCTGTTCAGGGCCCGAGCAGTCCCTGGGGGAAAAAGCTTTTCCTAAGATCCAACCTAAACCTGCCCCGACTCAGCTCCAGCCCTTCCCTCCAGTGCTGTCCCTGGGCCCCAGAGTGAAGAGGTTCCCACAGCCCCCAGCCAGGGACCTGCTCCCAAGGCTGCTGCCAGGGGAACCAGGGCTGGGACCAGCTGGGATGCTCGGTTGCCACAGGCCAGGGTTTAGGAATGGGATTCCCCAGTTTTGTGTCCCCACTAAAACCGAGCTGCTGCTCACTGCCATCAAGACTCCCATGGAAAGTACAAAAGGCAAAGATCCCGGACTAGAATAAGAAGAACTTACTAGGAATAGCAACAAGATTAGGAACAACTAGGAACAGAAACAATATTGATAACAGAAGGGATAAGACAAATGATACACAGGGAAAACTACAACAACACTGACTGGCTCTTCCCAGCCACGTATTTCCTCCTGCCTGGAAAGGACACCATTCACCTTGGGGGAGAGAGAGAGTCCCTTTCCTGCCCCTGGCAATGACCTGAGATGGGCTCAAATACAATGGAGGGGCCATGGCCAGACCCTCATGTTCTTCGGTCCCAGCTCACATCATTGCCAGGGGCAGAGAAAGTGAGAGGTGACTTCTCAGCGTGGGTCACGGGAAATGTTGGTCACCAGGGCTCTGCCCACTGTGGGTCCTCTGATGAGGGATGGAGTTGGAGCAGTGCACAAAGCTCTTCCCACAGTCGGGGCACTCACAGGGCTTCCCTTACCGATGCCTCCGTTGGTGTTGCCTCAAGTTAGAGCTCCTAGAGAAGCTCTTCCCACACTGGGGACACTCGTAGGGCCTCTCCCCGGTGTGGATGCGCCGGTGGGTGATGAGGGTGGAGTTTTGCTTGAAGCCCTTCCTGCAGTCGGGGCAGCGGAAGGGCCTCTCCTCTCTGTGAATCCGCTGGTGCACGAGGAGATCTGAGCTGGTCCGAAACTTCTTCCCACACTCGAGACACTCGTAGGGCCTCTCCCCAGTGTGGATCATTTGGTGGATGATCAGCTGGGACCTCTGGTTGAAGCCCTTCCCACATTCCCCACACTTGTATGGCCTTTCCTCAGCGTGGATGTTCTGGTGGAGGATCAAGGAGGAACGCTGGTTGAAGCTCTTCCCACACTGCTCACACTTGTAGGGCCGTTCCCCGGTGTGGATCCTCAGGTGGCAGATCAGGTTGGAGCGCTGTCTGAAGCTCATCCCACATTCCCTACACTCGTAGGGCCTCTCCCCGGTGTGGATGCGCCGGTGCCTGTTGAGGTGGGAGCTGTGCTTGAAGCCCTTCCTGCAGTCGGGGCAGCGGAAGGGCCTCTCCTCTGTGTGAACCCGCTGGTGCACGAGGAGATCTGAGCTGGTGCGAAACCTCTTCCCACACACGGAACACTCATATGGCCTCTCTGCAGTGTGGATGATCGGGTGCTGGACAGGGGTGCTGCTCTGGCTGAAGCTCTGTCCACCTTCCCGACACAGGGTTGGTCTTTCCTCCTTGTTGCACCCTGGGATGGGTTTGGAGTCCTTCCTCCTGTAGGATCTCCGTCGCTTTTTCTCCCTTTTGGATTCCTGTGCCATGGAGCCACTCAAAATGGCCTCTTCCACAAGGTTCTGGCGCGGCGATTTGTCCTCCTTGGTCTCCATCCTCAGCTCCTTGTCTGGGAGAGGAAGGACAAGGACAGGATGGGATTTGCCTCTGTGCCACAGGGAAGGGGAAGGAGATCCCCCAATGCATCCCCGGCAGGACGGCGTCGGCAGCGGGGTTGTCCTGCAGCCAGGGGCCACGCTGGCCTGGGAGATGGAGCAGGAGAGGCGGGGAAAGGGGCACTGACTTCTTCCTCACCTGCCTGGCTGTCCTGGGGCAACTTCCTCTTCCTTGCAGCCTCCTCCTCCATCCAGCCAAGGTTTGGGAATGGGAAATCCTGGTTTGGGCAAAAACAAGGGATGAGTATGTTAAGTTTGAATGTCCCTCTGCTCAAGTCCATCTCTACAAGTCACCAGACATCTGGAGTCCCTAAGAGCCTATCAAACACCAAGAGCAGCCCTGAAAATTCCTCCGTGGAGTTCCCTGTCTCTGGTCTCTCTCCTTTGGTTTTTGGGGATTCCCCCCTGTCCCAGCTGCTGGGGGTCACACCTGCACTGGGGGGTTCCCATCTACTCAGTCCCTGCCCTCCCCAGGCTGCTGGAAATCCCAGGAATCCAAAATGTTTCCCCATTTGCCATTTAGGGATGCTGGGGGTTTGGGGCTCCCTTGGGTCCCTTCTCCCCTTATTCTCTACTTTGTGATGCAGGGCTCCAGGGAGTCCCCCCCTACCCCACGCCAGGTTGTTGAGGGTCTTGCAAATCGCCGCACTTCCCCCTCTCTGGGCTCCTGGGGGACACAGGGCTCTGCTCCTCCAGGCTGCTTCTGATGGCACCTGCCACTGGGACCCCCCAATGTCCCCCCAAGGGGCATTTCCCACCCAGTTTTGGAGTTCTTACTTCTCCAAACATCCCCACCCCAAAAAACCCAACCCAGGGACCCCTCAGGATATCTGAGCCGAGCTCCCTGTCTTGGGTTGGTAGGACAGGTGTCTGCTAAGGAAGTCAGGAGCCTCCCTTGAAACAGAAAATAAAAACCGCCTCTCTTTGAATTATAATTTTGAAATTAATGGGCTCTCGAGCAAAGATATGGCAGTAGGAATATCAGTTCTTCAGTAGGAAAATTAAACTAAAAATGCAGTAGGGAAAAAAAAAAAAAGAGGCAGAATCCAACCTGACACCTGGGTAGTCAGGGTGTTGCTTACAGCCCAATCAAATCGTGGCTGCAGTCCTCCTGGAGTGACAGATGTGGTTTTGTTGAAGCAATGATCTTGTAGAAGGCTGTAGTTTTCCTCTGAATGTCCAGTGGTGGTGTAGATGGGTCTGCTTCTCCTCTGGGAATCCAGTGGAAACCAGGCTGCTTCTGGTGTTTGAATCTCAGATTATATCCAGGTGGGAATGCTTGTCTCCTCCCTCTGGGAGGAGCATCTCACAATGGGATGATGTAATTTTATCAGTCATGCAGTGAAGCTCAAAGGCCCATTAACAGAAGATATCTCCCTGGAGGGAGGAGAGGTCATGGAAGAGATAAGGAACACTGCCCCATTTGGGTTTAACAGCTGGCCCATTAGGAGAAGATCCCCCTCAGAGATATGAGGGATGGGTCATGGAAGAGATAAACAACCTGCCCTCCTGCTTTTAACAGATGGTAATGGAATAAATGTTTTTGGTTACATCAGGAATAACACCCAAAAACATATGTTTCTGCATCTTTCTTTTCCTTTCAGCACTAAGATGCAAGTGGAGACTCTAGACTGGTTGAGTTAAAAAGCCTACGCACAATTAAAACACACATATTTTTCTTTTAAGATGTGAATCGTCAATGTGTAAAACAAACATATTTTTCTAATAGAATTCCCATTGGTAATTTTGTTAAGAAACTGTTCTCTTGCATAATATTACAAAGGACCAAGATTGAAACCACTCATGTAGTAGTTACTTGAGCACAAGCTCAGGGGGAGGGGCAGCCCCAAACAAAATAAAAACCCAGGCAAGATTCATTTTCCATGATGTAGCTGAAGACAAAGTAAGTAAATTAGTTTGGGGATTTAGCTGTCACTAGTGGAGAAGGTTCTCACAGAAATCAAATCAGAAGACTGAAACATTAGGAGAGCAGACACACTACCCTTCAATTCGCTCTATGATCAATGGCAATTTTCAAGTTGTTTTTCTATGCTAGTTTAGGCTTAGGAAGTAAGAGCACAACCTGTAGCAATTGAGAGGAATGAGATTTGTCTTTACAAAGAAGCCCCGAGAGTCTGCTAATAGATAAAACTAGCACTGAGAGATAAGAGAAACAATGGGAAGGATTCTACTGATTGATGACTGGAAAAGAAGATACTTGCCTTTACAAACAAACCATAAGTTGTTTGTAAATGAAATTGAATATTGAAAGATGAAAGCAACAATGGGGAAAACCCATAAATCCCATAAAAATTAAAAATTAGCAGGGGGTTATACATTAAAGGGGGAATCTTAGGTCTTAGGCATTTCGGGAAGTCTGTACCTCTCAAGTACCTCAGCCAATGGGGAAAGAGAGAGGGAAATGCGGCCGGGAAATTAGGATAAAAAGGAGGCTGTGTCCTCCAAAAAGCTGAGAGACCCCACGGGAAATGCCCCATGGCCTCTCCCTTTATTTGAATAAAGTAAAAGGACTCCTCTGTCTCCTTTTTGGACATAGACCTCTGGTGTTTGTGGATTAATTTTCCTAACACAATGAGCTTTTTAGAAGGTGAAGCTGCTGCCTGGGGGAGCCCCAGTGAGAGGGGGAGATGTGAGGTGGGACTCGAGGGAGCAGCCGCGGGACACAGGCACGGGGGGAAGCGCGGCATTTGGCAGAGAGGCCGCGCGGGGCAGTGGGGGAAAACCCCCGGTGAGACATGACTTTAAAGAGTTAAGAGTTTAGCTAAGGGTTAGAAGCAATTTATATTGATCAAGATGTAAGTTAGATTAGTAAATGGTAGGTTAATGATTATTAGATGTCCAAGCTAGAGCTAACTATTATATTATGAGCTTGTTTATAGAAAAAGTAGAGTAAGTGAACCGTCATAAGAACAGATGGAAACCAGTAAGAACAATGGCCAGCACCTGGACTTGGTATCAATCAATCACAAAGCAGGAGACCTTGGATCGTGCCAGAGGGTCACAGAGACCTGATGAAGACTCTCCTGACTTCATCCTTTGAGACCACTGACCCAATTCGAGACCACCGACCCAATTCAAGAGAAGAACTGTGCACACGTGAAGGACTAATAGCCTCATTTTAATACAGAGCGGGGATGGGAGGTGCTGGGGTTATGCATATGTATTGTATGTAAGATCTTGGAAAATAAACAGAGAGCAAAGAGCCTTGTTCGGGGCGGCCACGCCTTTCGGAGATGACTCCCATGCTGCCCGCCGGTGAATAAACATACCACTTTCTAACTTTAATTAGTTAGAGGGTCTTTATCCGTGACTGTATCAGTTTTCAATGACTCAATTTGGCGATCCAGCCAGGAGAAGGTTCTGCTCGGCTGTGAGACCAGCTCGGGTGGAGGACCCCCTCAGGGCGCCCCCGGGATATTCCTGGAAGAGTGGGCTCCGCTGCCCGACCTGTTCATCCAGCAGCAGACAAGAACTCCTGACTACTAAAACTGCGGACAAAAAGGTATGTTTATACTTGAAAAATAGGTACCTTTTCGGTATAGGCGGTTGGTAAGACACTGAGAGACGTCTCGTGCACAACGCATGCCTAAGTTGTGACAGCTCTGCAGAGCCTGGTTTGGCTTGGTTTGGTTTGGTAACCCGTGTCCCGTGGTGGGGAGCGGCAACCGGTTTTTGTTGTGCCTTGATAATCTATGTCCCATGACAGGGGCAACAGCGGCAGTAGGACAACCGGTTTTGTTGTCAGTTTGTGGTTTAAAGGTCCCTTGGTCATCCATAATTCGAGCGGCTAGCCTGAGTTTTAAGATGCAAAGGGTCCCGTTGTGGGTCGCAGAAAATCCTGATTGCGGCTCCACACGCACCATGTGTGTGTGTAGTGTGCACAGATTTGTGTTTTGTGGGTTTGCGTGTCTAGGCTGTGGAAGAATTATTGGGGCACCGTGTGTGTTGTGTTTTGTAAGAGTTTGTGTCGTAAGTGATTTGACCTGTAAGGCGTACGCATGGTCAGGAAAGGCTGTTGGTAAGTCGTGGGAGACGTCCCACGCACAACTTGTGCCTCTGTAGTGTGCTTGCAAGCTTGATTGGTATCTGGTCAGTTGTACTTGGTTGCCAGCAGAGAAAGCTGTTAAGCTGTTGTACCGGGCCGTGGAGGGCTCGGATTGTTGCTGCTGGCAGAAGGGGATTTTGCCATTTGCTGTGCCATAGAGGGCTCAGTTTGCTAGAATCCGGGACTAGCAATTGTAAGGCCAAATCCTGATTTGTGGTTGTTACACTGTGTGAATGTGTCCTGACTGTGAGAACGATTGTGAGAGAGTTTGTTGAGACGTGCTACCAGCACAAAGTGATTGAGGAGTTTGGACCCGCGGTTCCGTCTTCGGGCGACTGAAACGGCCGGGGAAAAACGAAGCGAGTGGGGTGTATGAAAACCCTTAAAGCCCCCTCCCTGCTGTGACTGTGGTGTGTGTGTTTTGGTTACTGGGATGATATTCACTGTAACTATTTTTGAGGCAACCTCCATCTTGTGTTAAAAGTTTTAAGTGCAGCATATGCTGAGTGAAAGAGTTGATTAGCCTCTGCGAGCTGAGGCGTGAATGTTTTTGAAGTAGATTGAGCACAGACAAAGGTCAGAACCAGTTTGGCAAGAAGGAATAGAAACCCTTGACAAGAGCTTAGTTGTGATTTTAGGTATGGAAACTGTGTTTGTAGATTGTTGGAATTAAAAGAAGGGTAACTTCGGTCTGAGAACTCAGTCTGGCCAGATGAATAAAAGGAATTCCTTTACCTAAGTGGTTTAGGCTTGACTCGTAGGAGTTTGTGAATTCAGCAAACTGGTGAATAGACAGAGGAAATAAGAGAATGTATTTAGAAGGTTTATATCAGATGTCTGTTGGGAGACTAGTGGCTCTGGAGTAGGAGCAATGGGCTGTGGAGAATTTAGAAAGTCAAAAAGAAGTGAATGGAATAGCTTGTATTTTTGGGAATTTCCCTGCAGCTTTTGGTGCATCTAGAGGTTGTCACTGTGCCTGGGTGCTTTTGCAGTGTAAAATTTGTGCAGGATGTTACTATTGTTCTTCTGCTAACCGGTACAGAGAATGTGCCCAGTGTAAACAACAGCTCCTTGATCAAGCTGATTTAGAGCAACAATTTCTGTTTCAACTCCAGCTCCACCTTTAACTCCAACTCCATCTTTAACCAAAGCAATTCCTATTTCAACTCTGTCTCTAGCTCTAAGCACAGCTGAATCAACTCTGATTTCTATTTCAAGTTCAGCTTCACCTTCTATTTTCTGACTATTCTACTTACTCCTAAATCTCTCCCACTGCCCAGCAGTGACAGTGAGGAAGAGGAGCCCTCTCCAAAGGTTCCTACAGCACAACGGACTCAGAAATGAACCAAAGAAGAGAACATCACAACGGGGAGGCAGTGGTTGCTCATGTTAAGAAAAACTGAGATGGACCGGAGGATCTTACCCTAGGAGACCCTCTAGTTCTAATGAAACTAGGGAACAAAGAAAAAGAAATGAAGTTTTTGAAATATAAACTTGGGAAACAATGGGGAATTCACAGGTTTTTATATATGCCCAATGCTCCATCAGCACTTTTGGGTAGGGATCTATTGGAACAATTAGAGGTAAAAAAAATAATATTTAAAAATGGAGAGATTACTTTGGAGGTTGAGGATCAACAATATGTGGAATTGTTAAGCTTGATGTAGATAACTAATGAGGCTAAAGTTAAAAGTGAAGGTGAGATTTACAGGAAAATAAC
Source organism: Hirundo rustica (assembly GCF_015227805.2). Taxonomy (NCBI): domain Eukaryota; kingdom Metazoa; phylum Chordata; class Aves; order Passeriformes; family Hirundinidae; genus Hirundo; species Hirundo rustica. The sequence continues at coordinate 44,060 of NW_026690715.1, read as the reverse complement.
AGATCAGGTATTTTCTGGGGTTGGAGCTTCTAACATACCAGGAGAGCAAAGAATGCACCCCCAGTGCAAGTTAAGTTTAAAAAAAAAAAGAAAACCACTAGTTAGAGTTAAGCAATACCCCCCTGAAGAAAAGTTAAGGGATTAGCTCAGTGATTGAATTTTTTTTCCTGTTAAAAAGCCTGATGGATCATAGCTGTTAATTGGATAACTGAGGATTTATACCCAGTGGTTCCCAACCCTTACACTTGGTTAACTTGTTTAACACCTGAACTAATATGGTTTATTGTTTTAGATTTAAAGGATGCTTTCTTTTGCCTTCCTCTCCATGAAGCCAGTCAGAAAATTTTTGCATTTGAATAAAAAAAAAGTCAGCTCACATGGACAGTGCTTCTGCAGGAGTTCAAAAAATTTGCCCACCTTGTTTGGAGAACTAGCAAAAGATCTGGAATCCCGGGAAGCTCCGTCAGGAAGACAACTGTTACAGTATGTGGACGACCTCCTGATAGCTACCAAAACTCAAGAGGCTTGTCTGGAGTGGATGGTAAGCCTCCTAAACTTTTTAGGTGAAGCAAACAGTTATTTATTTGGGCCATGAGGTTAGTACTGGACCACGAACCTTAGGACAGGATCACAAGGAAGCAATATGCCAGACCCCAGAACTCCAGACAGTAAAAGAACTGAGAACTTTTCTAGGCATGACAGAGTGGTGCAGACTGTGGATTTCTAACCATGGGTTGCTTGTTAAACCTCTGTATGCCTTGATCACAGAAGGGAGCAGGGATCTCCAAAAGAAGCAACTCGAGCCTTTGACCAGCTAAAGAAGGCCCTCATGTCAGCTCCAGCCCTGGGACTTGCAGACGTGAGTAAACCATTCTTTTTTGTTTTCACATGAGAAGTAGGGGATTGCCTTAGGAATACTATCACAAAACCTGGGCCCGTATCGCAGGGCAGTCGCCTAAGCAGCTGCATGCAGCAGCTAAGGGATGGCCAGGGTGCCTCAGAGCCATTGCAGCAGTGGCAGTGAACATCCAAGAAGCACGCAAGTTCACCCCAGGCCAGAAGATGACCGTGGTAGTATCCCACACAGTGTCTGCAGTCCTAGAAGTGAAAGGGGGACATTAGCTCTCCCCACAGAGATTCCTGAAGTGCCAAGCCATAATGGTAGAACAAGATGATGTGGAGATTGTGGTAACTAACATTGTGAATCCAGCTTCCTTCCTCAGCATGAGTATGGGAGAACCAGTGATCCATGGTGGCCATGGAAGCCACCTACTCCAGTTGCCCAGATTTGAAGGATACCCTGCTTGAGAATACTGAGACCTGGTCCACCGATGGAAGCAGCTATGTCATCAGTGGAAGGCATGCTGGGTATGTGGTTACTACAAGCAGAGAGGTCATAGAGTCTGGACCATTACCAACCAACACCTCGGCACAGAAGGCTGAAATAACTGCCTGAACTCGGGCTTTAGAGCTGGCAAAAGGAAAGAAAGTTAATATCTACACAGACTTACGGTATGCATTTGGGGTAGTTCATGCTCATGGAGCCATCTGGGAAGAAAGAGGACTGTTGAATTGACAAGGAAAAGGTATTAAACATGCACAAGAGATAATAAAACTGTTGGAGGCAATCCAGCTCCATGAAAAGGTAGCCATCATGCATATCAAGGCACACCAGAAAGTGAGCTCTGAATTGGAGGAAGGAAACGAGCTGGTGGACAGAAAAGTAAAAGAAGCAGCTAAAGGTGAGGTAACTTTTGAAACTGTTGAGGCAACCTTAATTCCAGATGAGCAAATTTTCATTGAAGGTGAGCCAAAGCACAGTAAAAAAAGACAAGAGGGGTGGGCTATTACAGTTAAAAAGAAAGGAAGGCTTATGATCCCCTTTTATATGCTATGATCATTAGTGAAAGAGGAACATGAAAAAACACATTGGGGAACAGATGATTTGCATAATTATTTGAAATTATAACTAGAAATTTGTAAAGTATAGGTGACTTGCCAATGTAGACTTTGCCTCCAAACTAATCCCAAAATTATTTTTAAACCAAAGCTTGGGCAGATTGGGAAAAGATATGTACCTGGGCAGCAGTATCAAATTGATTTTTCAGAACTACCCAGGAAAAGAGGGTACCGATACCTCTTGGTATTAACAGATACCTTTTCAGGGTGGCCAGAAGCTTTCCCTACCAGAACTGCCGAAGTGCAAGAGGTAACCAAAGCAGTGTTACAAGAAATAATACCATGCTTTGGAGTCCCAGCCACAATGTTTAAAGATAGGGGGGCATATTTTATTTCCAAAATTGTGCAGCAAATTAAGCAGCAAATTATAAAACTGGGGCTGAAACCAGAGAATTAGATGGACCAGTACATTATGTACAGCCTGGGGATTATGTATACATTAAGTCTTTTGCAGAAAAAAACCTTTGAAGCCATGGTAGGAGGTCTCGGTTTCTTTTCTGATATTCAGGTGGTTTTAGAGTCTTTTTGCCTTCTGCAAAGCCCTGAGCCAGATGCAACAAAGAGATGGAGTATTCAGCTTCTGATTTTTCAAGGTTGCATGCTCTGTTTATTGTTTCTTATCTTAAAATTTTCTCAGTGCCCAATTAAAGTCTGTGCAGCTGCTCGGGCATCTGGCAACTCCTCCCGCACTGGGCTGTCACTATCTTTTATACTAATTGTTACGTGTTCGTTATTTATTGTTATTTGCCAATACCTATCACTTATACTAAACAGGTCATCCATACTTTGACCCAATCTCCTTAAACTACTTTGTGCCACCGTCACTGCAGAAAATGGAGTGAGGGAAGAAGAAAGAAGCAGCAGGAGACAATGCCCCAAATCCTCCATCTTGCTCCCATTCACTTCCATACTGAAAACCCCAAACATACTGTTTCCTCACCCTCTGATAAGCTAAACTACTATCTTTCACACTCTTGTGGCCTGCAATCATTCCTGCAGTGCAGGAAGCCTTTCCCATGGACTGGGATCAAAGCCAATGTCCCTCTGGGGTCTGGGCCAGGATCCTAGACCTCCCTGTCCAGGTCTCTGACCCTCCAGGGCAGCCAGAGCAATGCCCTGGACTCCAACAAGGAGGGACCATTCCAAGCGCTTCTCATCACCTTTACTGCAATCAAGATCAAGGAACAAAGCACATGGATCCATCACTCCTGAGTGAAGAAAGCTTCTGAGAAACTCTGGGAAGTTATAATGGGTGATAATGAACTAAAATTAATAAGTATAGTATAACAACTTTTTGAAAAGTACGAAAGCTTATAATTGTAATGAATAATCAAGTAGGTATAGCCTGGAGAGTTGTGGCATTTATGACCATCGCTATAGCCACAGCTAATGCAGCACCACTGCATTATAATGTGACTGGTAAATATAAGTGCCAAGGGAAAGCTTATGATTTTGTCTCTTGTAAGTCTCTGATTCAGATGCTAAAAGTTACAAATGCAAGTGTGTGAGAAAACTTAATTTAACTTGTGCATTTGTAACTTTGTCAAAATTGAAGAATGTGATTTTTCCTATTAGGCACATGTTGTATCCCACCAACATATAAAGGCAAACTTGACTCCTGTTCAAGAAATATTGCCTGTGCCTATAGAGATGAACTTAACTTTAGTTGCACAATTATTGAAACACCATGGATTAAAGAAAAGAAAAAAAAATTAGGAAGAAAGAGAACTTTGATGACAACGCATCATGACACAGAGACTATACAGAGAGTATTTAAAGGTAAGAAGAAGGCCCATCCCATCATTGGTGGGATGTGCTTTCTGGGTAGTCACCAGCTGCAACTGGTTTGCTCAATACCTTGGTTGATTTGATTATTGTTTTGTTAATTTTAGTTGTATAAATTTGATTTTGGTTGTTATAATACTTGTTTGGAATTAGAGAATGCTAAAGTGACTAGTAGCTTTAACTTTACTATTAAGTGCATATAGTACAGTTTTAAAGAGCCCCTACTGCACAGTTTTGCTAGATGAAGAAGAATTTACATATTAGTAAAAGAATTTACTAACTTTGAAGAAGGAGTGGGGAAATGAGACATGACTTTAAAGAGTTAAGATTTTAGCTAAGGGTTAGAAGCAATTTCTATTGATCAAGATGTAAGTTAGATTAGTAAATGGTAGGTCAATGATTATCAGATGCCTAAGCTAGAGTTGTTATATTATGAGCTTGTTTATAGAAAAAGTAGAGTAAGTGAACTGTCATAAGGACAGATTGAAGCCAGTAAGAACAATGGCCAGCACCTGGACTTGGTATCAATCAATCACGAAGCAGGGGACCTTGGATCGTGCCAGAGGGTCACAGAGACCTGATGAAGACTCTCCTGACTTCATCCTTTGAGACCACTGACCCAATTTGAGACCATCGACCCAATTCAAGAGAAGAACTGTGCACGCGTGGAGGACTAATAGCCTCATTTTAATACAGAGCAGGGATGGGAGGTGCTGGGGCTATGCATATGTATTGTATGTAAGATCTTGGAGAATAAAGAGAGCGCAAAGAGCCTTGTTTGGGGCGGCCACGCCTTTTGGAGATGACTCCTGTGCCACCCACCGGTGAATAAACATACCACTTTCTTACTTTAATTAGTTAGAGGTTCTTTGTCTGTGACTATATTGGTTTTCATTGACTCAATATGAATACTCATCTAGAATCAATATATAAATATAAATATAAATATAAATATAAATATAAATATAAATATAAATATAAATATAAATATAAATATAAATATAAATATAAATATAAATATAAATATAAATATAAATAGAAGTAGAAAGAGAAAGAGAAATATTCATCTAGAAGGAATGCATCCCAAAGAAACTTTACGATAAAGAGAGAGATGTCTCAACATGTAAGACAAGACCACCGAAAAGAAGGGACCCCTCAAAAGGGATTGAGAGGGTATAAAAGGAACACTCTGATAACTTTATTTCGTGAAGCACGGTGGAGTGGTGCCAGAGAGCACTTCCCTGTCTCACCTGGTACTGTTCGCCTGACACAGTACCAAACTAATTTTTACTTGTGGCTTTTTGCGATTGTATTTTTACTATGGAATAAATTCTTTATATTAATCAAAATGGCTATCCATTTATAACACTGTCGCTCTAAATTTCACAGACATGGGCAGCCTTTACAGGGAATCCCATCTCGCAGCACGGGATGGCAACGTGTGAAGACACAAGTCCCAGAGCCTACCCAGCAGCAGACGCAAGAGCCAACCTTCAGCTTCCAGCCAGCCCTGCCCCCACCACCCAGTCCATCGCAGAATTTTGTGCAGCCACTACCAGGAAGCACTGGATTGGACGTATCAACGAGTAACACAGTAAAGTTGACCGATAGCTCAGTATTTTGTCTCCCCACAGGAATTTGCCAACCTTTCCCAGCGGGTTACCATGCTTTGCTTTTAGGCAGATCTTCTACCTCAGTAACAGGATTGTTTGTTTTATTGGGAGCTGTTGACTCTGACACTGCTGGGGAAATAAAAATTATGGCTTGGACTCCACAGCTCCCTGCATGGTCCCGGCAGGCAGCAAAATCGCTCAGCTTGTACTTTTCCCTGCAGCCCCTTTATCTGTACCCTTGATGGCTACACAGAGGGGAGGCGGGTTTGGTTCCACAGGAATGCCACAGGTTTTCTGAACACAACTGCATTACTTCTCAGCATCCCACATGCCAATGCAAAGTGTCTCTGAAAGGCAAAGAGTTCGTTTTAATGGGTCTCTTTTGTATTGCTGCAGATATTATGACAAGATATGACTCCTATCTCCAGGAGTCAATGGCCTAATGACTGGCCATTGATGCCTGTCCCCAGGCCCTTTCAGGAAAGAGTCAAAGCTACCAGAGTAAACGCCTGGAGCAAGTCAGCAGGCCTGAGGGAAGAGTAGCCACAGTCAGGCCTTTTGTGCTGTCCGCTCCAGTTGATCTTGTGAGGGAGAGATGTTATATCTCAGTGGGCAATTTTCATGCAGTCAAATTTTATATAAGGGTCATTGGGGCACGCGACACCCCCAAACTGACTTGGAAAACCTCTGATCCAGTTTGGGTAGACCAATGTCGTTAGAAAAACTGCACCTGTTACAAGAATTTGTACAAGAAGAGGTGAAAAAAGGACATATAATCCCATCTAATAGCCCTTGAAAATCCCCTGTGTTTGTAATTAAGAAACGGTCTGGGTAGGTGGAGGCTGCTGCATGACCTGAGGAAAATAAATGAGGTAATTGAGGGAATGGGAAGTCCTTCAACCAGGACTCCCTTCCCCTTCCATGATCCCTAAAAATTGGCAACTAACAATTGATTTAAAGGAATGCTTTTTTGATATTCTGCTGCATCCAGACGAGGCACCCAAATTTAGCTTTTCTGTGCCAAGCATTAATATGCAGGCACCACTAGAACAATATCATTTATTATCATTGCCTCAAGGAAAGCAAAACTGTGCCACCATTTACCAGTGGTGTGTGGCAAAAACTCTGAGTCCAGTCCAGGAAAGAATGCCTGATGTTCTGTTGTATCATTATATGGATGATACTCTTACCTCTGCAGAACCTCTGTGGTCCAAATGGAAGAAGCAGTGCAGGCAGTCTGCCAGGCTGTTACATCAGTGGGCCTGACCATTGCTTCTGAAAAGGTTCAAAAGACATCTCCCTGGAAGTATCTGGGCTGGCAAATAGGCATGCATTCTATTCCAGCACAGCCCTTGCAAATCTCCACTGAAATCAAAACTTTACATGATGCACAGAAATTGCTGGGAACAATTAATTGGGTTAGTCCCTTGCTTGGGATTTCAGATGCAGATTTGGAGCCATTGTTTGCTCTCCTGGGGGGAGAGCCCGACCTCTTATCACCTAGACTCTTAAATAAAGAAGCACAGATTGTGCTTCAGAAAGTGGTTGATGCTATCTCTCAGAGGCAATCAGCTAGGTGGGCTCCAGAATTGCCAATGTACCTAGTCATTTTGAATCCCAGCAGGCAACCTCATGCCCTGATATTTCAGTGGGATTCAGAAAAACCAGACCCTCTGCTAATTATCGAATGGGTCTTTTTGCCAAATAATATGCCCAAGACTATTTCCATGCAAGAAGAAATTATGGCCATGTTGATTGTCAAAGCTCATCCAAGACTGACCTCCTTGGCCGGGAAAGATTTTGATCATATTTACCTACCTCTTACAATGTTTTATTTGAATTGGTTGCTACAGATGTCTAAAAAATTGCAAATTGCTTTAGCAGATTACCCAGGGCAGATATCTATCCATCCGCCTAAACACAAATTGTTAAGCTCTTCTTTTAGTTTTCTTCCCAAGCCAAAGAGAAGTGAGACTCCTTTGCAAGCTATGACAATTTTCACAGACAGTTCTGGGAAAACCCATAAATCAGTGATTGCATGGAAGGATTCTGAAAGTGGAACCTGGCAATCTGATATTGCTGTTGTTGAAGGGTCTCCATAAATAGTAGAATTAGCTGCTGTGGTCAGAGTGTTTCAGAAATTCAACCCACCTTTTAATCTGGTTACTGACTCGGCATATGTTGCAGGTATTGTGCATAGAGCAGAGAATTCTGTCTTGAAAAATGTTAAAAATGACATTCCTTTTTCTTGGTTAAAACTGCTGGTTACTCTGTTAGACTGCAGGACAGAAGGGTGGCTCCTTACTTTGTGATGCATATTAGGTCACATTCCAATCTACCTGACTTTCTCACTGAGGGTAAAGCCCAGGCAGACCTGTTAGCCTTATCGGTGCAGCATGTCTTGCCTTAACAAAATAGAACAAGCAAGGCTGAGCCCCTCCTATTTTCACCAGAAGGCTGGAGCTTTAGTGAGACTTTTTCACTTAACTCCAGCACAAGCTTCTAACGTTATTAATAGATTGCCGGATTTTCAGCGTTGCTCTCTTCCCAATGTCAACATGGGAGTCAACCCGAGAGGTTTACAGAGCCTACATGTAATAAATGATCAAGCCGAATGCTGCGAATCAAAATATAGAATTTTATTTCGAGACTTAAATTCAGTCTCTAACAGCCACAATTAAAAGGAACAGCGTCGAACCCCGGGTTTTGGCACTGGGTGAGCACAGAAACAGACCCTATTGCTCCGAATCTGCCCTGTTCACCAAGTGTGTCCCGAGCTTCTGGCCTTTATACAGTCTTTTGCTGAGAGTGGAGAGCTACTGTGTTACTCGTGTCCCTTTTTTGCTTCATTAGGTATTCATGTCCATGTCTCTGGTCAGTTGAACAGGTTTCTGTGGTAGAACAATGTCTTGATTGCTTACTCTGGAGTGGTGTTTAGAGATGTAAAACTCAGCCGGAGCAGATAAGATACTTATCTGGTGTTGATCGCTGAGTCGTTAGCAGATTCATCTCCGGGGGGGGGGGGGGGGGACAAGTCTTATCTGGTCATCTCTTCCATTCACTGAGTGAAGGAGTGTTCTGATGGCTTCCCGGCATAAAACCTCCCTGTTTCTCAACCCTCGTGTCCCATGCTCACATTCTGCTTTTAAACCCCAAGTACATTTTATATTTTACAAAGTTTAATTCAGACCGAACGCGAATTAACTTTATATTACATATCACACTACAGATTTGGCAAACAGATGCAACACACTTTCCTGAATTTGGCTGCTTGAAATTTGTGCATGCTTCTGTTGATACGTATTTGGGTGCTCTGTTTGCCTCAGCTCACACAGGAGACATGGAAGGATGCTTGCCAGCATTTCACTGCTGCCTTTGCCACATTAGGAATTTCGCAACAGATTAAGACTGACAATGGACCTGCATACATTTTCCATAGAGTTGCAGATTTTTTCTCTTTCTGGGGTATCACCTGCAAAAAAGGCCTTAAGTCAATTGAATAAAATAGCCTGCTGGCTAGCAAAACAGACACATGCCACCAGCTCTGCTTGATCAAATTTATGAACAGATGTTGCCAGTGTAAGGCATGCTACTTTGCAAAACTGGGCCACCATTGATTTTCTCCTCCGGGCCCAAGGCCATGAATGTGAAGATTTCAATGGAATGTGTTGTATGAATCTCTCTGATCACTCAGAATCTATCCATAAAAGCATACAGCAGCTAAAGGATAGTGTGTTCAAACTAAAGGTAGAATCTGGATCTTGGCTAGATAACCTGTTTAATGGCTGGGGTTTGACACCTTGGCTAAAGGATTTTTTTAGGATAGGAATGCATGTGATGATTTTAATAATAATTATATTAGTTATGATACCTTGCTTGCTTCAATGTGTGCAGAGATTGATTGATAAGGCCATTAAAGGAGTGTTTTGGGTTAATACAGGAGGGAGAGATGTGGGAATACACAAGACAGAGAGTAAGACAGACTTAATTAGAATGGCTGGTCTGATAACCCAGATGCCATGGCAGGAATAAACAGAGCCTTGAAGATTACAGAAGGTGGGATTAAACCTGCTTAGTGGAAAAGAGGAGATTCAATCAACCCTCTGGAAGCAAAACATGTTGTAAATATATGAGTTGTAGGCATGATCTTTTAACCTAATTATTGTGGTGGAAAATTATTGATCTTCCTGAAATGGTATATAAGCTTGTGGAAAACCTGGGTAAAACCGAATTCTGATCACGGAATCAGTCCTCCTGTCTCTCCATCAATCGTCACTATCCCGTGACCCCCATGAAGGGAGGGGGCCCAGGCAGGGCTGGGGGCAAAGGGTGGGCAGCTGGAGTGCTGATGGCGCCGCTGTCACCTGCACACCTGAGCACTGGCTGTGGGGGTTCCACACCCAGAATGGGGCAGGGCCTGGCACAGGTGTGGGGACAGAAGGGCTGGTGGCACTGTCTGCACTCTGTCCCTGCGGTCTCTCCCCCAGCCACTGAGGGGGCACGAGCTCCCACCCCCCACTCTGACCTTTCCCTGTCCTTGAGAAAAAAGGATTCAGGCTGGTCAATGGCAGCACCGTGTGCGAGAGGAGAGTGTAGTTCCAGGTGCTGGAGACCCAGGGAACCCTCTGTGCCTCCCGATGTCACCTCTCAGATGCCCACGTTCTCTGTGGCCACCTCAAGTGTGGGTTTGCAAAATCCATTCCTGAATTTTGGGAGAGGAACCAGACCTGTCTGGAGGAACTCGTTCCATTGGGATGGGACTGAAGCCCACCCAGAGTAGTGCCTGGTGACTGCCCTGGGGGCTCACCCTGCTCCCACAGGAACACTGCTGCTGTCCTTTGCTCAGGTGAGTGTTGGCAAAGCTGCAGCCCACAGGCAGTGGTGCCCAAGAGCCCCCAGCAGCAGCAGCAGCAGCAGCAGCCGGGGGCTCCCCTGTGCCCCCAGGGTGGTGACATCTCTGCTGTCCCCAGGCCCTGCCATCTCCATGTCCCTGTGCCTGGTGGGCAGCAGGAGCTGGTGTGACAGGCACCTGGACATCCTGCAGTGCTGGATGTGGGGCCGAGTCCTGGAAAAACAGTGGGACATGCAGGGGCCAGCATGGTGTGCCTGCAGCTGCAGGGGGTGAAGTAGAGACAGCTGACACACCCCAAAACCTCATCAGGGCTGGGACCCGTGGGGCTGTGAGGGTTCCCTGGGCAGGGCACGAGGCCGACCTGGCCCTCAGCAGAACTTCCCTGCCCGAGCAGGCAGTGTCTGCAGAGGCTGTGGAGGATGTGGGCTTCATTTGTTGTGTTTCACTGTTTGTCATGTTCCACTACGGGGTTTGCCGGTGGTTTTGGTTTGTGGTTTTTTACTTGTTTATTGTTGTGGCTGGGTTTAGTTTGGGATTGGATGGGGTGGTGGGGGGTGGGAGGTATTTTTCTTGTTAATACCTTCAATTAATATTGGTTCTTGTTTTTGATTAGCAGAAACTTTTCCATCCCTGTTTGCAGCCAGATCTAGGGTGAAAGGAGGTGGAAGGTGGTGCTAAGGAGCTGTAACATCACTACAGAACTCAGTGGACAAGTCTCATGTCACAGAAAGTGAGGCAGATCCCAGATGGTCACTGAGAGAAAGGGCCGAGGGGTGGAGGGAATGGGCACCGTTGTCCATCCCATCTTGGGCTGATTTACTAAAATAAGGATATTGATCTAATATCTATACCCAACTATGATGGACAAAAACTCTCTGACAGTTTAGAGTTAGAAAGTGTATGATTAATGCGACGCCGGGCAACGCATGGGAGTGCTCCCTAAAGCTCACTGCGAAGTTACACGTGCTTACACAGCCTTTTCATTTACAAATGTATTGAATCCCCAAAATACAAATGCATATTTATAAGCTTGTCAGCCCCTGTTCTCCGCTTCATATGGTAATTAGTTAAAAAGTTTTTAAACGTGCGTAGTTTGTCTTTTGAAACGGGTCAGTGGTCCTTTTGTGAGGAAGGGTGTCTTGGATTATGCAACCTAAAAATGTGTATTCTATTTCATCTGTTGAAGGCTGTTTTTTGGGAGATGTTTTATCCTTCTTACTCCAGGGGGCAGGGGGGTGGATGCCTTCTGATAATGGCCCAGCCATTAAAACCAGGTGGGGCAGTGTTTCTTATCTCTTACACCACTCCTCCACCCTCCAGGGGGACATCTTCTGATAATGGGCCATTAGGGCCCACCTATGATGTGACACATTCCATCATCCCATTGGGAGATGCTCCACACAGTGCGGGAGGAGACAACTGTTCCTAGCTGGGTAAAAACTGGGACGGAAGGACACAAGGTATCCTGTTTTTCCACTGCATTCCCAGAGGAAGACTGGACCCATCTCGCCACCACTGGACTTTCTACAGGAAAATCTCTACTCCACAGAGCCACATCTGTTACTCCAGAAGGACTTATTTGGACTGCTTCCAACACCCTGACCAACAGGGTGCCAGGTCGTATCCCTGACCCTGTCAGGGTTTTTTCCAGGATTTTTGTTTGTTTCCTTGCTTGGTTTTTTTTTGTTGATGTTTTTTGTTTGTTTGTTTTGTGGGATTTTTGTATTACTACATTTGTATTTTCCTTTCTTTTAAATATTCCTAGTAAAGAACTGTTACTTCTATTCCCATATCTTTGCCTGAAAGCCCCTAATTGCAACATTATAATAATTTGGAGTGAAGGGGGTTTACATTCTTCATTCTAGAGGGAGGCTCTAGCTTTCCTTGGCAGACAACTGTCTTTCAAAACCAAGACAGGCACCTTCCCAGGCTGTCCCCAGAACAAAGACACAGCCCAGGCCCTGCTCTGCTGCTCCCTCAGGTCCATCCCATGAGCTCCGGCAGTGCCAGGACACTGCTATGTGCCCCCTGCACACTGCCACTCTGCCCCAGGCCCTGGGGTTTGCATTGCCAGGGCATTCCTGGAGCACATTCCTGACAGCAGCTCTGGAGGAGAGCCAAGCCTTCCTGCCCTGCCCTCAGGAAATGCCCTTTGCTGATGGAGCTGCTCTGCTGGAGCCTGGCTATGTCCCAGCAGTGCCCGTGGTCTGTCCCTGCGCAGCAGGACCGTGACCAGACTGCCAGAGCACTCTAGCCTCACACCCACAGAAGGGCTGGGAATGGGGGGTGTAGAGCTGGGAAGAGCAGATGTGAAAAGAGCCAAGGTCATTGTCCCTGGCTGTGCCGGGAGGCTCTTTCCTTCATATCTGCAAAAAAATCATTCTCTCATTCAGATGCACAGGGAACAAAGCTTTTGAAAGTCATTGAGATGCAGAATAATGGCAGATATTAATTTAGAAATACTGTGTGTAATGATACTCGTTTATGGAACACATAACAGCAGGATTATATTAAGAATATGGAAGAATGGGGGAAACAAAAGTAGAAAAAGACTGAGATTGAAATAAGTTACATTCAGAAAGTTCTGCAGAAGAAAAGAGGCAGTTTATTGCTCCTGAAATCCATGGAGTCCACAAATTCCTTCTTCCTCGGGCTGGAGATGAGGGGCTTCAGTGCTGGAGGCACCACCAAGTACAGAACTGACAGGGCCAGATCCATGGATGGGGAAGAGATGGAGCGAGGCTTCAGGTGGGCAAATAAACCACTGCTGACAAACAAGGACACCACAGCCAGGTGAGGGAGGCACTTGGAAAAGGCTTTTTGTCCTAGGAGGCCCCATTTTGTCAAAGTAGAGCCTTGAATCCATGAGATTCCATGCTGTCACAATGCTCTGCTGAGTTCCACGGGGCTGTGCTGTGTCACAGTGGACACTTAGTTCCACGTGCCCTGGCAATATCCAAGTGGATCCTGGCTTCCATGAGGTCCCACTGTGTTTGCAGTTGACACTTGGCTCCCCAAAGTGTCATTGTGTCACAGAGGTCTCCTGGGTGCCATGAGGCCACGCTGTGTTGATGCCTTCAAGAACCTAGAAATAAAGTAACACCCTTTGGAGATAATGTTATAGAGGGGCTAATAGAAAGGCTGACCTTTATTGGAGACCTCCAAGGGGCAGAAATGGAAGATGTCCCCAAAATGCCCACCCCTCCACAGGGTAAGTACAGTCTTATAAGTTTAGCAGATTAGCCTATTTGACACAAATCACCAATTAGGAGCACAGGTGGTGAGGCATGACAAAGCTCCTTGTCAAGAGTCCCTCTACCCCTGACTGGACACTTCAGGCACAGCAAGGAAGCAAAGCAACAACACAACCAAATCAAATTCAGGCAATCAAACCAGAAACAAGCTGAGAACTGCCCCTTTCACTATGTGTGACAAGAGGACCGTGAGGGCAAGGATAAAAGGAATATGCCTTAAGCTTAACAGACCTCAAACTTAACAGGACTTAACTTCTACCTTAACCTTAACTTACACCTTAAACTTCACAATTTAGCAAAAGAACAGCACTTAGCAGGATGTATCTGAACTTACAATCTATGATTTAACCATTTACAGAGGAAGAGTATTTAACTTAGCTTAGAAGTTTTATTAAATCTGGAAACATGGTAAGGCACTTCACAAAGCACTGACTCAGAAAACTCTAAATGCTACAACTTCAAGAGTTATCCAGAGTTTGAGAAGAGGAAGTCAAGAGAGGAGGGAGAGAGAGATGCACAGCTGCCCTTGGATCCAGCACCATCCCAGCGGCTGTGAGCTCCAGGGCCATGGGACGTGTCAGTGCCGTACTTGCGTCACAGCCTTTACCTGCCCTGGTCCCTCTCACAGGTGGGGGTTTTTGGGTGCCAGGGGCTTGACAGCCATTCTGGGGCTGGAACAGAGGCTGCAGTGTCTCAGGGTAGGGCAGTGACCGTCCCTCCTACAAAGAACTTGCCCTGGCCCCCCAAACACACACTGGAGATGTGTGGGGCCATTCATCATTTCTCTGCTCTCCAGCCCTGAGGCAATGGCCTCTGGCTACAGCTCTCAGCTCGTGCCCAAGGCAACCACCCCTGGCAATGGGGCTCCATGGAGCTACTCTCAGGAACCCCCCTTCTAGAATGGGGAGTGCCCCAAAAACAGCTTTAGAAATGTGGGATGCACTGAAATCCCCTCAGGAATGTGGAATACCCAAAAACTCACTCAGGGACTGCTTCCCCCTCTCTTCAGCACTCCCAACCTTTGGCTGTCTCTTTTCAGACTTTGCTGCACCATTCCAATCCCCATCCAAACCCATCCCACCACTCCTGGATGTCAAGACCACCTTCCCAAGCCCTATTTCCCCCATCCCACCCCTCCCAATCCCCACCCCACCAATCCCACCACACCCAGTTCCCAGCTCGGCCCTCCTGATTTGCAGCACACTTCACCCAAATAACTTCCAACCCCATTCCACCCTGAGAGGCTGTGGAATCAAGTGACTTGGGGGTAAAATTCAGTCATTTTCAGTGGCATACAGTAGTTCTATGGTGACAGATCAATCCCTCTTGTTATGTGTAGTGCCAAGAAATGGAGACAACTACACCAAATATCCCCAAAACCCCTCATATCCTCCCAAGTATCTCCCTGAATCGCTGATTCCCCCAAAACACAAGTAAAAAGTGAGCCTTTAGATGCCTTTGATGAGTTGGTTGGTTTTTAACCCAATTCTGTGTGTTTTAAAGTGACGAAGATGAATCAAAAGATAATTAGAGGCAAAATAAAAGGACCACCAGCCACTTCCCAATGTGGGCATTGTGGGTCACCAGGTCTCTTCCCAATATGGGTCCTCTGATGGGCGATGGAGTTGGAGCAGAACACGGAGCTCTCCCTGCAGTCGGGGCACTCACAGGGCTTCCGTTACCGGTGCCTCCGCTGGTATCGGGTCAAGACGGAGCTGTCAGAGAAGCTCTTCCCACACTGAGAACACTCATAGGGCCTCTCCCCAGTGTGGATGCGCTGATGCCTGCGGAGGTGAGAGTTGTACTTGAAGCCCTTCCCGCAGTTGGGGCAGCGGAAGGGCCGCTCATCCGTGTGAATCCGCTCATGTGAAATAAGTTTTGAGCTGGTGAGAAACCGCTTCCCACACTTGCAACACTCATAGCGCCTCTCCCCAGAGTGGATCATCTGGTGGCGGATCAGGTCGGACCTGTCTCTGAAGCACTTCCTACATTCCCCACACTCATAGGGTCTCTCCCGAGTGTGGATTCTCTGGTGACGGATCAGGTTGGAGCTGCCTCTGAAGCCTTTCCCACATTCCCCACACTCATAGGGCCTCTCTCCAGTGTGACATCTCTGGTGTTTGATCAGGTCGGAGCTGTCTCTGAAGCCCTTCCCACATTCCCCACACTCGTAGGGCCGTTCCCCACTGTGGATCCTCTGGTGGCGGATCAGGTGGGAGTTCTTGGTGAAGCTCTTCTCACACTCCAAGCACTTGTAGGGTCTCTCCCCATCATGAATCTGTTCATGGACCACCTGGTTTGAGCTCTGGACGCCTTCCTGGTACAGAGTGGGTCTTTCCTCCGCAGAGCACCCTGGGCTGAGTTTGGAGCCCCTCCTCGTGTGGGATATCCAGTGCTTTTCCTCCTTGTTGGATTCCTGTACCGTGGAGCCGCTCAAAATGGCCTCTTTCACGAGGTTCTTCCGCATGGATTTGTCCTCCTTGGTCTCCATCCTCAGCTCCTTGTCTGGGAGAGGAAGGACAAGAACAGGATGGGATTTGCCTCTGTGCCACAGGGAAGGGGAAGGAGATCCCCCAATGCATCCCCGGCAGGACGGCGTCGGCAGCGGGGTTGTCCTGCAGCCAGGGGCCACGCTGGCCTGGGAGATGGAGCAGGAGAGAAGGGGGAAAGGGGCACTGACTTCTTCCTCACCTGCCTGGCTGTCCTGGGGCATCTTCCTCTTCCTTGCAGATGCCTTCTCCATCTGGCCAAGGTTTGGGAATGGGAGATCCTGGTTTGGGCAAAAACAAGGGATGAGTATGTTAAGTTTGAATGTCCCTCTGCTCAAGTCCATCTCTACAAGTCACCAGACATCTGGAGTCCCTAAGAGCCTGTCCAACACCAAGAGCAGCCCTGAAAATTCCTCCGTGGAGTTCCCTGTCTCTGGTCTCTCTCCTTTGGTGTTTGGGGATTCCCCCCTGTCCAAGCTGCTGGGGGTCACACCTGCACTGGGGGGTTCCCATCTACTCAGTCCCTGCCCTCCCCAGGCTGCTGGAAATCCCAGGAATCCAAAATGTTTCCCCATTTTCCATTTTCCATTTAGGGATGCTGGGGGTTTTGGGGTCCCCTGGGTCCCTTCTCCCCTTATTCTCTACTTTGTGATGCAGGGCTCCAGGGAGTCCCCCCCTACCCCACGCCAGGTTGTTGAGGGTCTTGCAAATCGCGGCGCTTCCCCCTCTCTGGGCTCCTGGGGGACACAGGGCTCTGCTCCTCCAGGCTGCCTCTGATGGCACCCGCCACTGGGACCCCCCAATGTCCCCCCAAGGGGCATTTCCCACCCAGTTTTGGAGTTCTTACTTCTCCAAACATCCCCACCCCAAAAAACCCAACCCAGGGACCCCTCAGGATATCTGAGCCGAGCTCCCTGTCTTGGGTTGGTAGGACAGGTGTCTGCTAAGGAAGTCAGGAGCCTCCCTTGAAACAGAAAATAAAAACCGCCTCTCTTTGAATTATAATTTTGAAATTAATGGGCTCTTGAGCAAAGATATGGCAATAGGAATATCAGTTCTTCAGTAGGAAAATTAAAGTAAAAATGCAGTAGGGAAAAAAAAAAAAAAAGTCAGAATCCAACCTGACACCTGGGTAGTCAGGGTGTTGCTTACAGCCCAATCAAATCGTGGCTGCGGTCCTCCTGGAGTGACAGATGTGCTTTTGTTGAAGCAATGATCTTGTAGAAGGCTGTAGTTTTCCTCTGAATGTCCAGTGGTGGTGTAGATGGGTCTGCTCTTCCTCTGGGAATCCAGTGGAAACCAGGCTGCTTCTGGTGTTTGAATCTCAGATTATATCCAGGTGGGAATGCTTGTCTCCTCCCTCTGGGAGGAGCATCTCACAATGGGATGATGTAATTTTATCAGTCATGCAGTGAAGCTCAAAGGCCCATTAACAGAAGATATCTCCCTGGAGGGAGGAGAGGTCATGGAAGAGATAAGGAACACTGCCCCATTTGGTTTTAACAGCTGGCCCATTAAGAGAAGATCCCCCTCAGAGAGATGAGGGATGGGTCATGGAAGAGATAAACAACCTGCCCTCCTGCTTTTAACAGATGGTAGTGGAATAAATGTTTTTGGTTACATCAGGAATAACACCCAAAACCATATGTTTCTGCATCTTTCTTTTCCTTTCAGCACTAAGATGCAAGTGGAGACTCTAGACTGGTTGAGGTAAAAAGCCAACGCACAATTAAAACACACACATTTTTCTTTTAAGATGTGAATCGTCAATATGCAAAACAAACATATTTTTCTTGTAGAATTCCCATTGGTAATTTTGTTAAGAAACTGTTCTCTTGCATAATATTACAAAGGACCAAGATTGAAACCACTCATGTAGTAGTTCCTTGAGCACAAGCTCAGGGGGAGGGGCAGCCCCAAACCAAATAAAAACCCAGGCAAGATTCATTTTCCATGATGTAGCTGAAGACAAAGTAAGTAAATTAGTTTGGGGATTTAGCTGTCACTAGTGGAGAAGGTTCTCACAGAAATCAAATCAGAAGACTGTTTGTGCTCAAGGAACTACTACATGAGTGGTTTCAATCTTGGTCCTTTGTAATATTATGCAAGAGAACAGTTTCTTAACAAAATTACCAATGGGAATTCTACTAGAAAAATATGTTTGTTTTACACATTGACGATTCACATCTTAAAAGAAAAATATGTGTGTTTTAATTGTGCGTTGGCTTTTTACCTCAACCAGTCTAGAGTCTCCACTTGCATCTTAGTGCTGAAAGGAAAAGAAAGATGCAGAAACATATGGTTTTGGGTGTTATTCCTGATGTAACCAAAAACATTTATTCCATTACCATCTGTTAAAAGCAGGAGGGCAGGTTGTTTATCTCTTCCATGACCCATCCCTCATCTCTCTGAGGGGGATCTTCTCCTAATGGGCCAGCTGTTAAACCCAAATGGGGCAGTGTTCCTTATCTCTTCCATGACCTCTCCTCCCTCCAGGGAGATATCTTCTGTTAATGGGCCTTTGAGCTTCACTGCATGACTGATAAAATTACATCATCCCATTGTGAGATGCTCCTCCCAGAGGGAGGAGACAAGCATTCCCACCTGGATATAATCTGAGATTTAAACACCAGAAGCAGCCTGGTTTCCACTGGATTCCCAGAGGAAGAGCAGACCCATCTACACCACCACTGGACATTCAGAGGAAAACTACAGCCTTCTACAAGAACATTGCTTCAACAAAAGCACATCTGTCACTCCAGGAGGACCGCAGCCACGATTTGATTGGGCTGTAAGCAACACCCTGACTACCCAGGTGTCAGGTTGGATTCTGACTTTTTTTTTTTTTTTTTTACTACTGCATTTTTACTTTAATTTTCCTACTGAAGAACTGATATTCCTATTGCCATATCTTTGCTCGAGAGCCCATTAATTTCAAAATTATAATTCAAAGAGAGGCGGTTTTTATTTTCTGTTTCAAGGGAGGCTCCTGACTTCCTTAGCAGACACCTGTCCTACCAACCCAAGACAGGGAGCTCGGCTCAGATATCCTGAGGGGTCCCTGGGTTGGGTTTTCTGGGGTGGGGATGTTTGGAGAAGTAAGAACTCCAAAACTGGGTGGGAAATGCCCCTTGGGGGGACATTGGGGGGTCCCAGTGGCGGGTGCCATCAGAGGCAGCCTGGAGGAGCAGAGCCCTGTGTCCCCCAGGAGCCCAGAGAGGGGGAAGCGCCGCGATTTGCAAGACCCTCAACAACCTGGCGTGGGGTAGGGGGGGACTCCCTGGAGCCCTGCATCACAAAGTAGAGAATAAGGGGAGAAGGGACCCAAGGGAGCCCCAAACCCCCAGCATCCCTAAATGGCAAATGGGGAAACATTTTGGATTCCTGGGATTTCCAGCAGCCTGGGGAGGGCAGGGACTGAGTAGATGGGAACCCCCCAGTGCAGGTGTGACCCCCAGCAGCTTGGACAGGGGGGAATCCCCAAACACCAAAGGAGAGAGACCAGAGACAGGGAACTCCACAGAGGAATTTTCAGGGCTGCTCTTGGTGTTTGACAGGCTCTTAGGGACTCCAGATGTCTGGTGACTTGTAGAGATGGACTTGAGCAGAGGGACATTCAAACTTAACATACTCATCCCTTGTTTTTGCCCAAACCAGGATCTCCCATTCCTAAACCTTGGCTGGATGGAGGAGGAGGCTGCAAGGAAGAGGAAGATGCCCCAGGACAGCCAGGCAGGTGAGGAAGAAGTCAGTGCCCCTTTCCCCCCCTCTCCTGCTCCATCTCCCAGGCCAGCGTGGCCCCTGGCTGCAGGACAACCCCGCTGCCGACGCCGTCCTGCCGGGGATGCATTGGGGGATCTCCTTCCCCTTCCCTGTGGCACAGAGGCAAATCCCATCCTGTCCTTGTCCTTCCTCTCCCAGACAAGGAGCTGAGGATGGAGACCAAGGAGGACAAATCGCCGCGCCAGAACCTTGTGGAAGAGGCCATTTTGAGTGGCTCCATGGCACAGGAATCCAAAAGGGAGAAAAAGCACCAGAGATCCTACAGGAGGAAGGACTCCAAACCCATCCCAGGGTGCAACAAGGAGGAAAGACCAACCCTGTGCGGGGAAGGTGGACAGAGCTTCAGCCAGAGCAGCACCCCTGTCCAGCACCCGATCATCCACACTGCAGAGAGGCCATATGAGTGTTCCGTGTGTGGGAAGAGGTTTCGGACCAGCTCAGATCTCCTCGTGCACCAGCGGGTTCACACAGAGGAGAGGCCCTTCCGCTGCCCCGACTGCAGGAAGGGCTTCAAGCACAGCTCCCACCTCAACAGGCACCGGCGCATCCACACCGGGGAGAGGCCCTACGAGTGTAGGGAATGTGGGATGAGCTTCAGAGAGCGCTCCAACCTGATCTGCCACCTGAGGATCCACACCGGGGAACGGCCCTACAAGTGTGAGCAGTGTGGGAAGAGCTTCAACCAGCGTTCCTCCTTGATCCTCCACCAGAACATCCACGCTGAGGAAAGGCCATACAAGTGTGGGGAATGTGGGAAGGGCTTCAACCAGAGGTCCCAGCTGATCATCCACCAAATGATCCACACTGGGGAGAGGCCCTACGAGTGTCTCGAGTGTGGGAAGAAGTTTCGGACCAGCTCAGATCTCCTCGTGCACCAGCGGATTCACAGAGAGGAGAGGCCCTTCCGCTGCCCCGACTGCAGGAAGGGCTTCAAGCAAAACTCCACCCTCATCACCCACCGGCGCATCCACACCGGGGAGAGGCCCTACGAGTGTCCCCAGTGTGGGAAGAGCTTCTCTAGGAGCTCTAACTTGAGGCAACACCAACGGAGGCATCGGTAAGGGAAGCCCTGTGAGTGCCCCGACTGTGGGAAGAGCTTTGTGCACTGCTCCAACTCCATCCCTCATCAGAGGACCCACAGTGGGCAGAGCCCTGGTGACCAACATTTCCCGTGACCCACGCTGAGAAGTCACCTCTCACTTTCTCTGCCCCTGGCAATGATGTGAGCTGGGACCGAAGAACAGGAGGGTCTGGCCATGGCCCCTCCATTGTATTTGAGCCCATCTCAGGTCATTGCCAGGGGCAGGAAAGGGACTCTCTCTCTCCCCCAAGGTGAATGGTGTCCTTTCCAGGCAGGAGGAAATACGTGGCTGGGAAGAGCCAGTCAGTGTTGTTGTAGTTTTCCCTCTGTATCGTTTATCTTATCCCTTCTGTTATCAATATTGTTTCTGTTCCTAGTTGTTCCTAATCTTGTTGCTATTCCCAGTAAATTCTTCTTATTCTAGTCCGGGATCTTTGCCTTTTGTACTTTCCATGGGAGTCTTGATGGCAGTGAGCGGCAGCTCAGTTTTAGTAGGGTCCCAAAATTGGGGAATCCCATTCCTAAACCCCGGCCTGTGGAAACCGAGCATCCCAGCTGGTCCCAGCCCTGGTTGCCCTGGCAGCAGCCTTGGGAGCAGGTCCCTGGCTGGGGGCTGTGGGAACCTCTTCACTCTGGGGCCCAGGGACAGGACTGGAGGGAAGGGCTGGAGCTGAGTCAGGGCAGGTTTAGGTTGGATCTTAGGAAAAGCTTTTTCCCCCAGGGGCTGCTCGGGCCCTGAACAGGCTCCCAGGGAAGGGTCACAGCTCCAGGGCTCTCTGAGCTCCAGCAGCGTTTGGACACCGCTGCCAGGCCCAGGCTGGGATTGTTGGGGTGTCCTGTGCAGGGCCAGGAGTTGGACTCGAGGATCCTGATGGGTCCCTCCCAACTCAGCCAATTCTGTGCTTCTGGGATCCCATGGCCCTGGGAATGGGGCTGCCAATGGTTGCCATGGCAACGGGCTCTGGCTCCAGGCCTGAGCTGGTGTCCATGGAACCACCCCTGGCCTGGGGTCTGCATGGAGCTGCCAAGGGACCGACCATAGCAACAGGGGCTGGTGATGGTTGCCATGGAAACTGACCATAGCAACAGGGGCTGGGGATGGTTGCCATGGAAACTGACCATAGCAACAGGGGCTGGTGATGGTTGCCATGGAAACTGACCATAGCAACAGGGGGCTGGTGATGGTTGCCATGGAAACTGACCATAGCAACAGGGGCTGGTGATGGTTGCCATGGAAACTGACCATAGCAACAGGGGCTGGTGATGGTTGCCATGGAAACTGACCATAGCAACAGGGGCTGGTGATGGTTGCCATGGAAACTGACCATAGCAACAGGGGCTGGTGATGGTTGCCATGGAAACTGACCATAGCAACAGGGGCTGGTGATGGTTTACTGCTAAGGAACCGAGCTGTCACAGGCCCTCAGAGGGGTTCCGTGGGGACTTTCCAAGAGTCTCCAGGCTGTTCCCCAGCTGGAATGTCCCAGGCAGAGACAGGGGCTCCATGGAGACCTCCCAGGGGTTTCTGGGGATGGGAAAGAGCCCTGTGGCCAGAGGCAGTCACAGCCACTCCATGGAGACATCCCAGGGGATCTTGGGCTGCAAAGGCACCGGTCTGTCACAGGCACTCATGGGGTTCCATGGTGACATCCCAGGAATCCCCAGGCTGCCAAAGAGCCGGGATGTCCCAGACACTCACAGGGGTTCCTGTCATGGGCAGAGTGGGAGCTTCAGGCAAAAGCTTTATTTCTTCATTGGAGAAACTCCTGCTGAGTCATGAGGTGGAGAAATGACACCCAACAGCCACCATGGATCCTCAAACCCCTCCAGGATGCCTAGACTTTTAAAATTCCATCTAAGAGGGACTGGGAACAGCTGGATCCAATCCTAGCCCCTGAGTTTGTCTATGGTTTATGTGTAAAATATTGGAGAGGTGGAATTGAACCGTATGCAATTTGTCCCACAGGATTAATGATGAAATACCAGATCTATTTCCGTAAATACAGCTATGATTGACTCTGATCAGGATTAGACAGAAAGATTTATTTACACCACAGAGTAAATAAAAAAAGAGTTATTTACTTCACAGTATAGGAGTTATAACAATTATAGAATATAGTGCTCTAGGAAGCAATTTTTAAGGAAACAGGGCCTTGCTGGAGCTGTTTGAGCCCCTGCCAGGCAGAGCCTCCTGCTCCAGCAGGAACTGCCTTTCCTGTGCCAGGACCAGGGCAGATCCCATGGCAGGAAAAGCCCCAGGCCAGCCCCAACACAGTGAAGGCCTCAGGCACAAGTGCAGAGTGCCGTGCTGGGAGCTGTGCCAGGGAGAGCCTGAGGCACCAAAGGCACCTTGGCAGCAGCAGCTGCTTCCAGGCCATGGCCAGAAGCCTCCCTTGGCAAGGCGGCCTGGTGGCCACCACTGCAGAGCTGCTGCTCCAGGGCTCATTTCTGGCTGGGCTCTGCCCCAGCCACCAGAGTGTGAGCTCAGCCCTGACTCTGTCACAGCCGCTGTGCCTGAGCCCTGCAGAGCCTAAAGGTCACCTGTGCCACCCTGGCTCTGTCAGCCCCTGGGGCAGGGGGGGAAAGGCCAGAGAAGGGGCTGGGTTTGGCTGCTGGATGTGGGCTCCAGCAGAGACAATGAGGAGTGGATGGTGTCCATGAGCAGCCCCTTCTCCCTATGCAATCCTGGAATGCTTTGGATGGGAAGAGCTCTGCAGTGCTCATCTCATCCAAAACCCTGCCATGAGCAGGGATATTGTTATAAATAAAATCGACCAGATTCGATGTTTTAAAAATTTAGAATTTTATTGTGAGACAAAATATCAGTCTCAGAAAGCCACAATTAAAAGGACAGCGTCGAGCCCGGGATCGCCGCTGGGTGAACACGGATACCAGCTTCTGCCAGCCTGGTATCCCCCCAAGTTCACAATTTCGGTCTCCAGCTACCCCTTTTTATACACTAGATCGCAGAGTGAAGTCTGGGACTCTGACGTTCTTCTCTCCAAGGCGTCTTCATTAATCATGCAAGTCCCGGTATTGGGAGTTTGAATGGACCGGTAGGGTGGAACAATGCAGCTGATGGCCGAGCCCGGGTGTGTCGTGGATATGTTAATTTCGACGGAGACGAGTAGAGATATCCATCTGAAGTGATTATCTTGGTCTCCGGACTTGTATCTCCGTTTTCCGTTGTCCTTTGTATCTTTTCAGGGATTCCCGGCAGCCTTTCACCAGAGCAGGCTGTTCAGAGCCCTGTCCCAGCTGGACTTGAATGTTTCCAGGGATGGGGCATTGACCACCTCCCCGGAATCTGTCCTGGTGTATCACCAACGTCATAATCAAAAGTTTCCTCCTTATCTGAACCTCCCTTCCTTTAGTTTAAAACCACCACCCTTTGTCCATTTGTGACAGGCCCTACTAAAACCTTTGTCCACCATTGCATTTCCAATCAGCTGTGTTTCCATGGCAATTTCCATGACAGGTGTCCTAGGGTAACTTTATGATGCTTGTATCCCCAATCCTCTGTTCTGTTTCTGCTGTATATTGAGTTCTGTGTCTTTAAGACTGGCTCTAAGGGCGAGGAGAAGCACGGAGATTGTTTTGAGAAACTGCCTGACTCCTACACATTCTGCTCCGGACGGGGTGTTCGGTGGAGGCTTGGAGAGACTGCAGGACTGAGATTTTTTTGCTTTTAGTTAGTTTCAGCTAGCTAGGGCAGAGAAGTTCCCTGGACTGTTTATTTTCCCTTTTTTCTTGGGACTGTTTAAACCTGCTGTGGACTGGAAAAACCCAGGGGATCACCGGGGGCTGCACCTGCGGCCCACCGGGGCCTGGACCTCGGCATTTTCCAGCAGCGCCGGAGGGACTGGGACTGAGGAGAGACTGAGAGAGAGCCGAGCTCCACCCACGGCAAGAACTTTCTCAATTTGCCATCTCACTCCAGAAGGAGAGGTTTTATTGTTTCATATTATTCGTTCTTTATACTTGTATGCACTTTGTTTGTTAAGTAAAATAGTTTTTTCCACTTTTCTCTGAGGAAGTTCTTTACTGGACTGGTTGTGGGGAGGGGCCATTTGGGTTTGCTCCCCGGAGGGATCCTATTCAGGGCTTTTCTCCCAAATTTGCCCTAAACCAGGACAATACCTTTTTATTGACGCTCAAGAGAGTGGAAAAAAACTTGTATTGATTAATTGCATTTTAGTTGTCCTTTATATAAAAATAAAACAGTCAGTAGCCATGTTACTCCTTAAATTCCTAATGTCTCTTAGAATAAAGCCCTTTCTCTGTTTCTATTTCCCAAGCTTTTTTAAAGTTTTAATACCTTTCTAGTCCCTACATTTATTTTCTTAACCAAAAAGAACTCCAATGTTGTCCCTAAGACATAGCTTTTACACTAAAAATACACAAATTAAAATAACTATTTTATTAAGCTCAGTAATTATAATTTACAAAAAGTATATAAAATACTAGAGTTTGTGCCAAGTATATTTAGTTTATAGTTTCTTCATCCTACCCTACGTCTTAGTTCCAACAACATGGTTTAAAAATTTATCAATAATTACACCCCGTTTATTAGAAGAAAAGTAGGGGTTGAGGCTTTTCAATCTCTCATTTCCTTCTTCTCTTTTAAATCAGTTACATCACTTTTAAAAAATGTTCAGTGTCCCCTAAATATTAAAGATACCACCTATAAGTAAGCACAAAACCAAAAAATAAATCGAACCATAAAGAGTATTTCTCAAGTTATCCATGTCTTGGTTTGAAAAGACAGGTATCTGCTAGGGATAGGCAGGCCTCTCTAGGAATGGGGAATTCCAATCCCTTCCCTCCAAGTTATTATAATTTGGAAGATTAAAAAAAACCTTTTCAGTCAGAGCTATGGGGAAAGGAGTAACAGTCCTTTACTAGTAAATATAACAGGACAGACAAACGACAACAGCAATTATGATAATAATAAAAACAGAACCAAGAACCCCGAGGGGCTTTGTCTCACAAGTCCCGGGCAGTCTGATCTCTTGGAATCCCGAGAGCACCAAACCGAAACGGTGGAAACTCCGGTGCTGATGGCTGGAAGCGGTGGATTGTCCTCGGCAGGCAGGGGGGTGTCCTGGCAGGCAAAGTGAGCAGTGCTGGAGAAGCCGCGGCAGCTGGACCCGGGCTGACCCAAAATCCAGCAGGGCAGGCAAAAAAACTCCGAATTCCTGGGCACTCCAACAGATGATAGAATTTTCAGGACCGAATCCCTCCGCTAATTGTGGAATCCACGCAGCTACCAGTCGCCCGACCATCCTCCCCGGAAAACTGAGAGCCGAAAAGAACCCCCACCCTCAGCTCCCGGGAGCCTTTTTCCTCCCCATAAACTAAGTGATCCACACCTTTTGTCCAGGTTAAGCACCCTTTAACTATCAGGATTTAGTCTCCTAGCAACTTATGGGGGGAAAAAATTCCACAGGAAAACCTAACCCCCAACATTCTGGAAGCACGGAGGATTGGTAAGTGGAGAAACAGAAGCTGCTGTGGGAAAAGGGACGTTATGTGGAGGGGAATTTTGTGCAGAATAGGCCCTTAGACCCAAGCCAGATTCTGTCTGTTGAAACCTCCCAGTTTCATGGTGTTGGCAGCTGGGCAGCCTTGGCCTGATGCTGATGGACACTGGGTGTGCAGGGAGGGAATCACTCACCATCAGTGCATGTCCCTGCATAGGAGTTGGACGTGCTGCCTGGGAGGAGAAAAGGACAGGTGAGAGTCTGCAGCTGCCCCAGGTACTGCACAGACTGATCCACGGTGGGCACCCCCTGATCCACCCTCTATCAACTGTCGGGATCAATAAATGAATGCCTGGCACAGCTGTGGCTCTGCATGAGATCTGGCACCACCACTCTCCCCTTTCTGTGATGCTGGGGCAGGAGAGCAGCAGGATGCTCTCCTGGCACTGGCAGGAATGTCCCTGCTGCCAAATGCTGTATTGGAGTGCACCCTGACCCCCAGCATCCCAACTACCTGGGGCCATGCCATGGGGCAGGGCAGGGTCCCCTGCCTCAGCTGGGGTCTGGGGGGCCTGGCAGTGTTTCCTGTCTGTGCCCCAGTGCCACGACTCACCTGTGACACTCGGGTTCAGGGGAGCACTGAGGGCAGAGTTCCTCACTCGGTTGTTGTTGTCCCTGTGGTGCATTCACATCCACATGTGAATGTCCCTGTGCTCCCCCTCAGCATGGTCAAGTGCATGAAGGAGCTCCCCTGGCCCTCTTGGGCTTTCAGGCTGTGCACTTGCACCCCGTGCTTGCAGGAGATGATTCAGGTGACAGGAGACTTTGGGACAATTTAGCACCAAAACAAAACCTGTTCTCCCTCCTGATGAGCAATGGGATTCATGTAGAGGTCAGGAGTTTGGAGATCAGCTGGAGGGGTGGCACATGAATTTCTGTGGCCAGGGCAGGAAAATGTCTCATATCTGGAAGGAGAAGAGTTTCCTTTCCAGGGATTTGCCCGTGGGGAACAAAGACCTTCTCCCTTCCCCATCTCCAGACCCACATCTCCAGTCCATTTGTGGGTCCTATCCCTGTACCCACCATCCCCTGGAGAGCTGCAGCTGTCCTGGGCCATCACATCAGCACCTGCACCGTGGGGTTTGGGTCAGACGGGCAGCAACCCAGCTCAGCCCTGTGGCCCTGTCCACGCTCCCACTGCTGACTCTTTGCTGGGCCAGCACCTTCCCATCCATGTGGCTTCCTCCTGCATCTCCCTTGTCTCCCAGATGTACACCTGCCCAAGCTCATTTTGGTTTGGTTTGTGCTCCCAGGTTGATGCCTTTGGCTGGTTCCAGGGACATCCCAGACCACGGGACGTCATGCTCAGTGAATAAAGTGGGGAGAGGAAGGAGGAAAGGGTGACATTTGGAGTGAGGGGTTTTGTCTTCCCAGGTAACACTTAGGCAGGACGGGGCCCTGTTTCACCAGTGGCCAGGGTCAGCACCAAAGACACAGACACCAACTTAAGGAATTGTGGAATTTATATCATGCAAAGCTGCAAAGAATTACAAAAGGATGAGCTCAGCAAAGCACATCATCATTAGCAAAGAATTACAAAAGGAGCTCAGCCATGCATCCAGTCATTACTACCAAAGACTGCCTGTAGGCATTTAGAAAGATCCATCAGCAGTTCCCCTCAGACTTTACCATCATCTTGAGCCACACATCAGCTGGGAGAAGCCAAGGACTGCAGAGCCACTCCCAGACACTGGGAATTCCTGCAGCTGCATCCACCTTTGCAGGAAACAAGGCTTCCAGCCTCACTGGGACAGGGCCCAGCTTCTACATTGTCAAGCAAACAAGCTGACATCACTTCTAGTGTGGGAACATCTGGTTTCATTCTTCTGTTGGGTTTCTCCCAAAGCCTGGCCAGGGCTCAGGGAGGAACCAAGGCAGTTGACTTTGATCCTACAGCCCCAAACAAGGCCAGATGGGGCCTTGTCTGATTCTTCAACACAGAAAGGTCAATCCACATTTCACCACTGAACTGATACAGAGATCATATTGGTAACAGTGCTTCAGTAATGAGCAGACACAAAGATAACCTTTGCTTGGAAGCTTTATCCAGAGGTCAGCTTTGCCTCAGGGCCTGTTGTTCAGGCTTCAGTCAGGACCTGGTGCACAGGCCTCAGTTTTTCAATGGGTCCTTTGACCTACAGATGAACTACAACCTTCATAACAATTCTTTCAAACCAGAGTCTTAGATTGAAGTATTGGGCATAAAGGTATCGCCTCTTCAATTTCAATATCTTGTCTTCAATTTAAGTGCTGCTGAAGCTCATTACTCAGGGCTGTAATTTGCATTCTTTTTAAAACATGCCTAATTTGTTGCTATTCTCTGTCATTTATCAAATCCCCCTTTTTTTCTTGAGACTGTGTCTCTTTTCAGACAGTCTCAGCACTCCATTTCCCAGCACAAAGTGTCCCAACAACTCGAACATGCAATCATAACACACCAAGTGCTCACACTGCAATGATTACAATCACTGCCACAAATACTTTTCACAGCAGCCTCCAATTTTGTGGCCATGAGGCCAATCCCACCAAGAAGAATTGTCTTCTTTCTGCCACTCTTCTACTGCTCTTTCTATCAAGGTGATTCCTGATTATTGGCCTTCAAACCCAGCACTGACACAAGTGCAACATTCCTGTGCCATGATAGCCCAGGTTCCTCCTTGTCCAGCAAGCAGATAATCCAAGGCAATGCACTTCTGTGGAGTTCCCATTCGTGTTTGTTGGAGCTCCTAGGATGTGCTACTGGATTTTTTAACAGTATCATGTGCTACATTTTTTAATAAACAATTCAGATGGTTAATGTAAACGCCACAGGATGAGGCAGTGCACATGGAGCACAGGGTGAACCAGAATCTTTTGCTTCCTGAAACCAAGGCCCTGCTTGAGGGGAAAAGGTTCTCTTGGCCCTAACTCTTCCTTGTGCTTGTTGCTGAAGCATCCTAAATGGTGGCACTGCAGCTGGGAGTGGTGTAGCACTGAGACGGACCAGCGTCCAGCACCCCAAATTCTCCTGACATTGTGAGAGATGTTAAAGCACAGAAATCCTTTCACACTGAGGCCTCTATCAGGGTTCAGTTTCTTCTGAAGGGAAATCTTAGTGAATCCTGTAAAACTGATAATTACCTTCCTGTGTTCCACAGCCTGGTTTTCTTTAACTGTCCCTGCACTGACCCCGTTACGAGACAGAGCCCATTGACAGAGTTCTGCCCACCCCACAAGGTGTGGGCCCTCCAAGGGAACCCCACTCCTCCCAACTTCAGTTGAGAACATACCCAGCAATTAATTACATTAATATTTTGGCTACTTTGATCTTTAAATTTTCAAAACAATTTTGATGACTAATCCTTTGGTGAAACTCTAAAGGTATCTCTGGCAAACAGAGGTTCTGGCTGACTATCAAGTTACAATTTACAGACAGAAGCAGCACTTTAGTGACAGGATTATTCACTCTTTTTCCTCAGTCTCATTCTGGCTACAAACAATAATTCTACAATACAATTCTACAAACAATAATCCATGGAGCTGGTGCCTTTTTAATTCCAGAATAATGCCCCCAAGGTCCTCTGCTGTTCAGCTTTCCCGTGGTGGCTGTGGGTAGCAAGGCTTGCTGGGGTCCTTTCCCCTTCGGCTGGAGCGGTGCCAGGTGCCAATCCCTGACGGGCACCCAGGCTCCTGGCTGGATTTCATGTGCAAGTCACTCAGTGTCACATCAGCCTTCACATGGAGCCCCCTGGATCAGAGCATTTTCCAAAGGGACCACTGGAGCAAACAGAGATTTGTTCAGGCACCATCTGTAAAACAATATCCTGTAACATCCACTTGTTCTCACACAGCACACTCGGCTGCAGGGACATATTCCCATTGCTCCTGCACAGGTTTCAGGATTCAAACAGCCTTGTCTTTCCCCAGAGCTGTTCCTTCAGCTGGTTCGGGAGGGCCATTTGGACTCTGGACCCACACTCTGGCTCCATTATTAGGACTGGTGGATCCAAACCCTTTATCTCCACCAACAGTGTTGATTTGAGGAGGACCTCCTTCTTTCACAATTGTGTTTAAATCTGACAATATCAATGATTGTGCTACCCTGTCACTGGTTTGAATAATCAACTCTTGTTCATTATTGTTGAACAGAATTCCTTTAATTTCTCCTTGATAATCTGCATCAGTTCCTCCTCCCATGACACAAACACTTTGCAAGGCCAAGCTCAAGGGAGCAGATATCCAACCAAAGTGTCCTGGAGGAATCGGAGTTCCTCTTTTGGTATTGGTAACTCTCATTTGCTTCTGATTTATCCCAATCAATTCTAATGCATGAAGGTCCGGCCCTGCAGCCTCTGGGGTGGCCCTGTCAGGAGCCATCACACCCAGAACAATTTCCCAGGAAGTCAAAGGCTCACTGTCCATGGCTGCATTTGCAAACTGGGTGCAGCCCTGCACATCCAGGGGGTTTCCATTTCCCCAGTGGGCCCATTGTTAAGGGTATGGAGCACATCTGGGAGATGGGTTCTCCATTGGGACAGGTTCCCAGCTCCTCATTATTTCAACTGCTCTTTTAACAACCCCTTCATCCATTCAACCAATCCTGCAGCTTGGGGATTGTCTGAGATATGAAAAACCCAGCAGCCTTCATTACTGCATTTTTCATTGTAACAGACAAAGCATTCTGCATCACACTATCAGCAAACCCTCTAAAAACAGCCAATCTCTTCCCTTCCTCCTTTTTTCATTGTATACAATTTCACAAAATTTACCACTGACCTTTGGGTCTGGCCAATGCTTTTCTGTAGGATATTTAGTGTAACATCCTTGAGCAGCCAAAGTTATCAAATCAGTATTGTCAGCACTACTTCACATTATTATTATTTTATATGGAGATACAGATATATAGATATTGATACAGAAAGATTTATAGATATATAGACATATATATAGACATATATTTCTCTAGATATATAAATATATAATATACATATAAATGTCTAAGTGTATTATAAATATGTATATAGTTATTTAATACATTAATACACTGGCACAAATGCATCTGAGCTCAAGATTAAAACCTTCTTCTGTCACTCCTTGTGGGAGGGTTCCAACAAGAATCGTTCCTTCTGTTAGTGCTGTTTCCAATGTGCTCTTAAACAAAATTCAGCTTTTTCTTCCAAACCCACAAGTTCTTTTCCTTTCTCCATATGCAATTCCCGGATGCATTTTAATACATCCAGTGCTTCAGCTTCTTTGGAGTGACTCCCCCATGGCTTGCAGAGTGCTCAGACCTCAGTCCACTCCAGAGCCAGTGACCACTAAAGAAGGTGTTCCCATCTCAGAATTTTGGAGGGGACGGAATCCTCACATTTACATTGAAAAAGAGACATTTTGGTGTGATCTGGCCAGACTGTGCCAGTGTTGTTTAATCAGTGGGCAGGGTCAGCACCAAAGACACACACAGCACCTGAAGGAATCAGTGTAATTTACTCCAGTTCAAAGCAGGAAAGGAGCACAAAAGGGGAGGCTCAGCAATGCTGAACTGGCACAGATCCAGAGGTCCAGACCCTCCTTTCTCTGCCCTTGGAGCTGCCTGCTCACAGCAGCCTTTTCCATCTGGAAGCTCTAGGTGGAGAAGGAGCCCCCACCTCTGTTCCTTGCACAACCTCCAGGAGCCCAGGGCTGCCATCTCAAGTCCCTGCTGGCCCTGAGGGCTCCCAGGTGCCTCAGGCTGCTGTGACACCAGTGCACACGGGAGGGAACAGTGGCAGGGGCTGTGCTGAAAGTCAGCTCCATGTGCTGCTGCTGCTGTGGGGGTCCTTTGTCCAGCCCTGCGCCAGAGTGAGGGATCAGATCCAGGCACTGCTGCTGCTCCCTGGGGATCAGCCACAATTTGCTTGTTGCTGTCAGGGCCAGCAGAAGCGGTGGCTGGAGCAGCGGGTGCTGACAGTGCCCCAAGCCCTGGGGCCGGAGGGGTCCCTGGGCTGGGGCTGGCAGGGAGCTGCCCCTTGTTCTCCCTCAGCCTCACGCAGAGCTGGGCCGGGCACAAGTGGGGCAGCACAGCAAACAGGGAGCCTGCCAGTCTCTTCCAGCCCTGTGTGCTCAGAGTTTGGGCCTTGGAGCTTCAGGTGGACAAAGGCAGCTGCTTCTGCTCCCTCTGGGTGTCCTCATGTTCAGCAGTGCTGTTCCATCAGTCTGTGCTCAGCAACGGGGAAAAGCCTCAGCCCTGCAGGGCCAGCAGCTGCCAAGCTCTCCCTGAGCAGCTCAGCCAGCGGGAAGGGAGCTGCTCCACATGGGAACCAGCAGCAAAGGACATTCCTTTTATAAAACGTTATCTGTTTCATAAAAAAGAAAAAAAAAAGAAAAAAAATACATAAAATGTGAAAGATAATATCAAACCCCAAGTTTTCAGTGGAATATCTTCTGTAACTTTGGATTAAGAGGTAACTGATTGTTTGAAAAAGAGAACCCAGCTATTTACTTTGTGAATGTGCTGAGGACATGGATCCATCTTACTGACCTCAGCAGCCTTTTTTAAAGATTCTGGGGTTTGTTTCCACCATTGTTGTTTTAAATTGTGCTTGAAGCAATAGGAAATTGCTTGTGCCCTCCCAGGTCCAAGCAGGACTGGGAATCTAAACTCTGTCAAACCCCCAATCCTTCAGAAGATGACCTTCCTTCTCACCCTGTCAATGAGCTGCACATTCCCTTTGAAATTGTCAGGGCTTTCTAAAGGACACAAAGTCCCACTTACAGCTTTTTGCTCTGGTTTACAAGTGCAGAAGGGCAATTCTTCAGCCATTAACTCCAGACAGCACTGTCTCAGGAACACGGCCCACTCGCCAGGTTTCGCCCACTCGTGGCACTTCTAGAGGAGGAAGAAAGTGCAATTGCACAATTGCAACGCCAAGGGAATGAAGAATGGGACAGACAAAACATCCTGTGGAGATACAGGAGTTCAGCTGGGACTGTGCAGCTTCTGGCTTCTTGCCAGTTGCATGTGGGTCCCTAACTGCAATCCCCTGGCCTGCAGGAGAGTCTCACTCACCTGCAAAAGCAGAAAGCTCAGGCGCTGTGCTTGGAAAGGGCTCGTCTGGTGCAAAGCTGTCAGAGCAATGTGAGGGCAGAGCGAGCCCAGCCGTGCCCAGGGCTGAGCCCAGCAGAGCCCTGGCAGAGCCCAGAGCAGCCTCAGCATCCGCAGAGCCCGGCTGCAAGGAGAGAAACCAGAAAGCGCCCGTCAGCTGAAGGCTCTGTGCCCTTGTCCCAAGCGCCCGCAGTGCCCAGGCCATGCTGGCCGTGCTCAGAGCGGTGCCCAAAGCTGCCCATCATTGCTGCCCTTGGGAGCAGAGCAGGAGGGCAGGACATGTGCCCACACTGCAGCCAGCCACGGCACATCCAGCCCCTCAGCAGCTGCCCAGAGCAGGATGCTCCTGTGCTCACTGCCAGCTCCCAAAATCCCTTATCCCACCCATGCCAAGAAGACATGGACCCACCTCACGCCATCTGCTGCCTCAAGAAAAGCTGCTCCCAAACGATGTCCTCAGCCTTCCCCAAGGGCACGGCCCATCCACGCCACAGCTGCTCCCAAGCACTTCCCGATCCAGACCGGACACTACCTAGAACACTTCCTTTAGAAAAACAAACAACAAACTACTGAAAATTGATGACAGACAAAAAGGGGAAACAAGAAAAATGGTAAAAGATCTTGTATCTGTCAGGGGCTTGAGAAAGGCCCAACCCCTACATGCTGGGGAAAAACCCACCCACGGGTGAGAGGGAAGCCCATGTTCTCTCCCATCCCCCCTGCACTGCCCCCAGAAAGATCCCAAAGCAACCAAGGGCAGTGGAGCAGCCCAAGCCCTTCCTTGCCTGCAAAGCAGAGCCGCCCATGGACAGGTTCTGGAGACCCACCTCTGCCCCCGCCATGGGCGTTTGTTTGTGTTGGGCTGGCTGCCCCAGCCCCAGCCCCAGCCTGGGGCACGGTGCGTGGTGGGGGCTGTTGGCAGGGCCAGGAGCCAACTCCCATTTGGTAACCAGCCCAGCCCATCTCCCCAGCCCTGCCAAAAAGCAGCAAGGCAGCCAACTGAAGGATCAGTTGCATCCACCCCAGCAAAGGGGGGAACCTTTGGTTCCTGGCCAGGCTGAGCAATGCCCAAATCTGGGAGCATCCACCCGGGTGTGCACTCATCTGCAAATTCGCTGTGGAGCCCGGCTTTGAAGAAAGTGCCAGAATCCAAGTCCGGCATCTTCAGCTGTCGGTGGCCAGGTGCAGGAAGAGGTTCTCATCCTTGCTGTCATCCTCCAGGTCTCCAGCAGCAGCAAGCCCACCTGGTACAGCTTCTCCAGGGGCTCCTTCTTCCCTGGGGGTGAGACCAGGCTCTCAGTGTTCTGCCCACGGCCCCAGCTGTCAGTGAACCAGGACAAGCCAAAGCAGCCTGGATGGCGGCCACCAGTGCTGGGAAGAGCAGCTCAGCTCCAGCACAAGGGCTGCGGGTGCCCATCCCATGAGCCCTGCGCAGTGCTATGGGGCAGGACAAAAAGTCTGGGCTGCTTTGCTTCTGATTGCCAGGGCACGTGTGCACCTGTAACTTACCAGTGCCTGGATCAAAGTGTGCACGTGGCTCTCTCCCTTCTTCTAGGGCAGATGAATATCCTGCACCCAAGGTTCACACAAAAGGTCTTCTAGTGAGGGCCTGTCCAAGGAGTGCGGGGATAAACACCACCTGATGAGAACTTGACAGTCTGGGGAGAGAAACCAGAAGCCACCGGTCAGTTGGAAAAGGCTCCTGTCCCACTATTCCCATGCCCAGGCCATGCTGCATGTGCTCAGAGCTGTGCCTAAACTTTCCCATCAGCTCCCTGTTTTGGAGGAGAGCAGGAGAGCAGGGCATGTGCCACCTCCTCAGCAGCTGCCAGAGCGGGATGCTCATGAGCCCACTGCTGTCTCCCAACATTGGTATTCCCCCGTGCCCAGAGATGAGGATTCACCATGAGAGAGCCGCTGTGGCAGCGGGAGCTGGCCATAGCTCCTGTTCCAGCCCCTCCTGAAAGGGTGCTTTCCGCACACCATCTGGTGCAGCAGGATGCCCAGGGTCCAGACGGTTGCTGCCTCGCCATGGTACCACCCAAACTGGCTCCATTCCGGGGGGCTGTAGGATGGTGTTCCTATGGAATACAGGTGGAGTCCATCAGGGGGATGCTGCTGCTCCCAGAGCCTGGCCCCAGCGTCCCTGGGTGTGCGGGGGCTGCACCAGTGGCACACAGGGTGACCCGCTGCCCTCTCACCAGCACCTGGGACTTGTGTACAAACTCAGGCTTGGAAAAGAAGCCGCTGGTGTTGGAAGAGGGCAGCGGAAGCCTTGGCAAGGCCTGACCATGACATGCAAAAAATAATCAACTCAGTGCTGGGGAAAACCCGTCCCCTCATCCTCCCTGCCTGCACCGCCCCAAAAACATTATGGAGCCAGGGCAAACAAGGCAAGGGCAGCAGTCAGAGCCCTTTCTCGCCTGCACACCAAACCGGCTGGTGCACTGGTTCTGGCCCCCCTTCTCTGCTCCCACCACTCACAGGTGTTTTTGTCAGGCTGGCTGCCCCAGCCCCAGCACCAGTCCTGGGCAGAGTGGTGGGCAAAGGCTGCCAGCAGGGCTGGAAGCTGGCCCCCCACCCACCCCTGCTCAAAAGCAACTCGGCTGAAGACTCCCTCCTGTGACTGCCAGCAAATGGGAGAATCCCCACTGCCACACCCAGGTTGGGCCATGAGATCTTGGGCCATGACATGCTGGGACCAGAAGCACACCACTGCCTGGGCTCACCTGCAAACTCAGTGTAGGCTGTCTCTTGAAGGTAGGTGCCACAGCCAAAGTCAATCAGCTTGGCCTGCCCGGTGGCCAGGTCAACCAGGATGTTCTCTGGCTTGATGTCCCTGTGAAAGACTCCACAGCTGGTGCAGTGCTGCACGGCTTCCAGGACCTGGCAGAACAGCTCCCGTGCCACCTGCTCCGTCAGGAAGCCCCGAGCTCGAATAAAATGCTGGAGGTCCTGACACCGCTCCGGGCGCTCCAGCACCATCACAATGCTGTTGGGGAGCTCAAGCCACTCCAGCAGCTGGATGACGCCAGGGAAGCCAGTGGACACCTTTTCCAGCAGCACGATCTCCACTGGTGCGCTGGTGCCGTTGGGCTGCGGGAGGAGCACGATGCTGTCAGTGGGGCTGATGCCGTGCCAGGGGTCGGGAAGACCTCACTCAGCTCGGGATGCTCTGCGTCCTCCGCTGGCCCCACGCCCGCTCCCTCTCCAGGCGTCCTGGCGGCTCCCACCCTGCCGGGCCTCGGCTCATCCCCGCCCGGCACGCCCCGGCTTCTCCCGCTGGCCCCCGTTCACTCACCAGCTCGCCCCAGCGCCGGATGCGGTTCCGTGGCACCCTTTTAATGGCCACCTGCAAAGCCAAGGGGAGCAGCAGGCTGAGCTCGCCGCCCGCCCTGCCAAGCCCCATCCTCCTTCTCCTCCGCCCCCTCCTCCTCCTCCACCGCCTCCCTCCTGCGCCCGTCGCCGGCCCCGCCGCTCACCGGGGCGCCGTCCGAGAGCCGCGTGGCCGCGAAGACGCGGCCGAAGCCGCCGCGCCCGAGCAGCGAACCCACTCGGTACCGCTCCTGCAGGGCGTCCTGCGCCTTCCCTGCCGGCGAGACGCGGCTGTCAGCGCTCGGCCCGGGGCCAGCAACGGCCCCCGAGCGCCTCTCCAGCGGCCCGGCCCCGGCATCCGCAGGCGTTCGCTCTTTCGAACGGGACGCCGCTGGCTCGGGGCCGGCGGCCGCGCTGCCGAGCGGAGGAGCCCGAGCCGGGGAATCCGCACAGGAGGCGGCGAGAGCGGCCGCGCCGTGTGTGTCCTCCGCGGGCGCCGGGAGGGGCCGGGGCCGGGCTGGGCGCCGGGCTCAGGGCAGGGCTCGGCACAGGCGCAGCCAAAGGATGGCGATGCCGCCGCAGCCCCTGGCGCTAATGCCGGCCCAGCAGCGCCACCGCCAGTACGGCCAGAGCCGGGCCAAGGCGAGACGGCGGCGGGACGCCCGGGGCCGGGGCCGGGGCCGGGGCAGCCCCGCCCGGGGCCGGGGGCGGGCCGGGGGCATGGCCCGGCCCGGCCTGGGGAGAGGGAGACCGGGAAAGGAGGGGGACACTGGGCAGGGGAAGCCGGGAGAGGCTGTGGGACCGCGGGAGAGGGAGAGGAGAAACAAGGAAGCGAAGATCAAATGGATCCTGTGCTGCCGCTGCTACCGCCGCTGCTACCGCTGCTGCCGCTGCCGCTGCAACTGAAGCGCCAGGGCCGTTCGTCCGCGTGTTCGTGTGTCCGTTGCCCCCGTGTCCCATGGCCGAGCCCCGCGCGCCCCGGGGACAGCCCCTGAGTCTGTCCAAACACGGGAACTTTGCTGTCTTGAGACGAGACCCAGAGTCTTGACTCCTGCACAAGGGCACAGGAATCCCCCTGCTTGCTGCTGTGCATTGTCCCTGCTGAGGGTCAAACACTATCGGGGCACATTCCCTGCCTGTAGGATTTGTACCAGCCCCAAGCCCTGCACTTGTGTCTCCAGCATTGCTTTCCAGCAAAACCAGGGGAAGGCAAACTGTGTGTAGCTCGTGGTATTTCACAGTGTGTAAAACTTGCAAAGTCATTGATCTTGGAGGTGAGATCCATTTGGAATTAATGGGATGGAGATGTAGTGCAAGGTGGAAAAGGGGAGCAGAGAAATAAATGGAGGAGAACATCTTGGATTGTTCCTTTCCATTTTCATTTCACTTCTGGAAAGCTGTTTCAGTTTTCCAAGAATTCCCTCCACAGTCCTGTCTGTTTTTTTCAAGAACCTTTTGTGAAAAACAAGGTTGAGCTCCTGTCACAAGATGTGCCACCAGGTGCAGCTTCTCTTGCCTTTACACACTGTGTGTGCAGCACAGCTTTTGCAGCAAAGCAGGTCAAATGTTGGAGACCTTGACAACTTGTCCTTTCTTTTCCTGCTGGGCTGGGGAGCTGTGCCATTGGTGATGTTTTCATTGTTTCTGTTCTAACCTAAGAGAAAAAGGAGGTGCTCCCAGGAGGCTGCTAGGGAATACAACCCTGGCTGAATTCAGAGAAAGAATCTCTAAGAGCCTGCAGCCAGAAATGGAGAGTAGTGTGATAATCATTCCCACATCTCCATGGACACCTAGAAAGTGACCTAGACCATGAAAATGGGCTGACAGAGGCAGTTTGTTTCTGTGTTCAGTTTGCATCATTCTGCATCTCCTGTGGTGCTGTAAATCAAGAGCACAATCAGTTCATGATCAGCACCAGAACAAGCTGTGTCACAGCACAGCTGGTCTGTAGCTGGACATATAAATTTGGCCATAAATAAGAAATGCAATTGGGCTCATCTAGTTCATTCTAGAAGAGAAGTGAACAAGTCCCTGGGGAGCAATGATAGGATAGATTTATACTGAAACAGAGCACCCCAGCCAATGCCATTCAACCCTGACAACAGACATATCATTAGCCAGGGAGCTGGGCCATGCAGAGACCCCAACCAATCAGTTGTCCCAGCCCAACAACTTGAAACCCCTTAAAAAGGGGGCTCTGAACAATAAACCCTGCTGTTTGTCACATGATCTCTGTGAGTGCTGTCGTATGTCTGTCTCCAGCCTATGACCGTAATGTAATAAAGCTGGACCTCCCAGAGGAGATGAGAGCAAGAATCTGAAAAGGAGAAATGCAGGGAATGACTTGGTGGACTTTGTCTGGAAGAAGGGGAATTGTTTCTAATAATTTCTAGTCCATTCCTTCTGCTTTTATCCTTCTTACAAGGCCATCTGCATCCCAGATTCCTCATGAAATGAGAACCTTGAGCTTGTGGAACTGCATGAAAGATGCCCTGTTCCTCTGCAGGGACACTCAGGGTGAAACAGGAAGCAATTTGTAAGCAATTTGAATTAAAGAAAAACCAGTTATTAAGCAGAGATTGATGTCAGCCACCCAGACCAACAACTGTGGGCAAATCTCTTTGGCTCAGCCTTGAGCAGTGACCTTGAGGGGTGTCCCCACTGCAGGGAGGAAGCTCTACAGCTCCCCAAGGTGGGAAATGTCAGGAGACGCTGCTGTTAAAATTTGGGATGGGGATTTTCTAGTCTCAAGTGCTGCCGTGTCAGTCAGATGTGCCCAGGCTGTGCCAGCTCAGCAGCTCTGCAGAAGTTCTCAGTGATGTCACTTGGTTGTTCCTTTCTCTGGGGATTTTACCGGCTCTGCCACAGCTTCAGCTCCTTCTCAGGATGTTGAACTTTGGCATGGAGGAGTCAGGCTGGTTTAAACATTACTCACTCCAAAAGCAGTGTGACCTCCTTTCTTCATTTCCCACTGGGGGCTTTGCAGAACAGGGCCTTGTTGGAATTGTTTGAGCCCATTCCAGGCAGAGCCTCCTGCTCCAGCAGGAAGTGCCTTTCCTGTGCCATGACCAGGCCAGGTCCTGCTGCAGGAAAAGCCCCAGGCCAGCAGCAACACAGTGAAGACCTCGAGCACAAGTGCAGTGTGGTGCTGGACATGACCTGCCCCTCTACCAGCGTGCTTCTCAGCCCAGGGCACTGGGCATTGCCCCGCCGTGCCGTGCTCCAGCAGGGCAGCTCCTCTGCTGGGCACCCTCCAGCCGGGAGCCACACGGGAAGGCCATGCCAGGGGAGCGGGCCTGGCCTGGGCAGAGCGCAGATCTCCTTCCCCTTCTCTCTCCTGTCGCAGCATCTTCTGCAGCTCTCCCTTCTCTCCCCCTGTGTTAGATGCCGTGTAGGCACAGGAAGCCATGGACTTCATCCAGGCCTTTGCCACAGCCCTGACCAGGTCCCCACGGCCCGTTGGACGGGGGCTGTGCCTGGCCAGGGTGCTGGCTGTGCAGAGCAGCTGCTCCCACAGGGCACTGCACCCCACAGCTCTGGTCCTGCTGCCTGGGTGTCCTCCCTTAACGCTGCCCCATTGTCTCTGTCCCCCAGGTCCAGGACGAGGACCAGAAGCTGAAGTTTCTCGACAGTGTCTGCACCCTGTGCAGAACTGCCAAGGATGATGGCTTCTCCCAGGACCTGGATGATTTCTGCTGCAGATACAAGTTGGGAGAGATGATCCAGGTGAGGATCACGTGGCGCTCTGGGGAAGGGGCAAGGACCCCCAGCAGGCTGTGAGGGCAGCGCGTGAGCAAGGCAAGGCTCTGGTGGCAGTGGGTGCTGGCAGCTGCCAGGTTTCAGCCCAGCTGTGCTCTGCAGGTGCTGCTGAAACTGGAGCCCAAGTACGAGATCTGTAGCCAGGTGTGGCGGCTCCTCACTCTGGAGGGGAAGGAGCCTGGGATTGTGTCCAGTCTTGTCCTGGCTGCTGCCAAAGGAACCCTGTCCCAGCCAGAACCAGGACACCCCCAGTGCCATGCAGACAGAGCACGCTGTGGGGAGGGTGCCCAGCTGCCGTGGGGAAGCAGGGACTGGCCCAGAGCACAGTGGAGCAGGGAGCAGCACTTGCCTTCCTTGCTGCCTGCCAGCTTTGCCTGGGGCCTTTGTGCCAGGCTTGCCAGGGCCCCCAGGGGCAGGAACCCTCCTTGCAGGCTTTGCTTGAGGGCAGAGAACGCCTGGAGGGACAGTGCAAATGTGTCTCAGGAGTGGAGCTGAGCCACTGCTGCTGCTGGAGTGGGGGTCTGCTTGTGGGGCTCACCTGCAGCTGCTCTCTTCTCTCTTCCAAGGAACTGCTGGATTACATGGACACAGTGGCAGTGCAGGAGAGGGTCATGGGCAGGGTGAGGCTGCTGAGCCATTTGCTGGCCGACCCTTCCACTGTGCAGGTAAGGACCCACCACCCTCCAGCCAGGCCATCCCTGTGCCCTGGAACAGCCACAGCCCCAAAGTGCCTTCAGGCCTCAGCTGCCCACCCTCAGCCCTTCTTCTCTCCTGCCTGCCTCCCCCAGGCTGGTGAAAATGAGGACAGCGGTGCTGCCAGTGGACAGATCCAGATCCCAGTCCTGGGGAGGCTGCTGGGCCATCTGTTTTTCAAGTTGTTTAGGAAAGAACAAACCATCTTGATGGTGCTGAATAGTCTGTGCTCCCTCCTCACATTCCTCTCTAAGCAGAAATGTAAGAGAAGCTGTGGTGGGTTGCATCCCCGTGCACGGCCACATTCCCTGATACACCTGCTTATCTTCCTGGGCCTTGTAATGTCCCCTTGTTGTGCTTGGTGCAGGTGCCACCATGTCCCCAGTGCTGCTGTCACCCCCACTCCTGCCCCACACTCTCTCTCTCTGCCACGTCCTTGATGGTTCCACATAGCTGAGCTGCTCTTCCACGCAGGACTCAGCCCCACTCCACCCCTTCCCCACGTCCCCTGGACAGCTCCACCCTGCCACCCTCCAGCCCTGTGAGCCCTTTCCCCTGCCCAGGACTGCAGTCCCAGTGTAAGTGGGGGCTGCATGCAGAGCTCCAGGGGCTCGGAGCTTCCCAGGCCAGCAGCAGTGGGTACAGACACTGGAGGCAGGTCCCCCTTTCCACCAGTGCCCACCACCTCCTCCCGTGACCAACTGCTCCCCAGCCATTCCTGCATCCCGACGCTCGTCAGGTGGGGTCGGCTGCTGGCACAGTGGCTGTGTCTCACCGACACATCCGTGTTTCCCCTCTCTTTAGGTGCCACAGAGCCAGAGGTTCAGGCTGAGCTCTGAGCATTCTGGGAATCTGAGATCATCTCCTTGCTGAATGTGCCCAGCAGCTGGAGAGTTCAGGTAACAAGCCCTCCCCCTTGCTGGGCCTGTCATCCGTGGCATCAGCAGGGGATTTGTGTGTGCAAAGGGGTGCAGAATCAGCGGGGCTGTCCCTGGTGAGAGGGTTCCCACTGTCCCTGAGCAGGGAACACTGTGCTGTCCCAGCAGCAGCAGCAGCAGCAGCAGCAGCAGCTCCCCAGCCCTGCTGGCCACCAGCGAGCCCTGGGTCTTGGTAGGGCCAAGGCCCCATGTCTGAGAGCCCAGCCCTCCTCCCTGTCCCGGGGCCATCCTCATCCTCCCCTGCACAGGGACTGTGGGCACTGCTGCCAGCTTTCCTGCAGCCACTGCCGCCAGCACTGCCCAGCACCTGTGGCCAGGGCTGCTCGCACTGCCCAGTCAAGCAGCACCCTCGGGGCACTGGCTGGCGCTGGCCTCTGATCCCTCCCTTCCTGCCACAGGCCTTTGGGAGATACCTCAGGCGTGCTGAGAGGACAGGCATCGTCCTCACCACCATTGAGATCTTGGGATGCTCCAGCCTCCTGGACAAGCAAGTGCCAGTGGAGTTTCTGGAGGTGGCCATGAAATCCCCTGGGCTGTGGCTGATGGATGGAAGTGGACTGTGGCTGCCTTTGAGCCCTGTCAGGTTCCTGCCTCCCTTCCTCCCAAAGCCAGGTGTGTGAGGCTCCTGAAGCCACCTTGAGGCAGCAGAGAGGCAGTCAAGATCCCACTTCTGACACCCAAATAATGTTAGGATCTGGTTGTTAAAGGATGCCTCAGGCAAAGTTAAGGAGCAAACAAGAGCATATGCCAAGGTCTCTAGTATGGATTAAGTATTAGAGTAAACGGGAGGTAGAAATAGAGGGGCAATGAGAAAGGGAAACAGACACACTCACACACACATTACAGAGATAGATTGTCACCAAAACATGGGTCCCTGTTGCCTACCGCTGGCTCTTCTGATCTTCTCAGTGGCGGGGATCCCCCAAAGTGTTCTCGAGGTACCAGTTTTATCTGTCTGAGTCCTGGATATCCATAAGGTGTCTGTGCTGTTGACACAACTTGGGTTGGCCTGTGTGTAAGCAGTTGCTTCCTTTTCCCACAGTTTGCCAGAGTGGGATTTTTTATCCAGACAGGTTACCCAAATCTTCCTCACCAGGCGTGGCGTCTTGCAGTTTGTGTGGTCTGTGCTTTTCCCACAGTCTGCACAGTGGCATTTTGTCCCGTGTGCTGATTCCAAACCTCTGTTTAGGCCTGGAATTGACCCCTTCCTTTTTGCCATCTGTGCCTGGTGTTGTGGCTCTTCTCTTATGTGAACTTCCTTCTTTGGCAGTGCTTTGAGATGAGTTAACTGCGTTCTTTAGGTCCTGACAGAGGGATGGGCAGGGCAGCCCAAGACACGGCTGCACTGCAGTGGCTGCACCACCCTCACCTGTGTTCCCTCCAGGTGCCAAAGGTCATGAGACACATCTTTGTCTACTGTGATGAGAAAAACACAACAACTGCTCACAGCTTTCCCACACTGCTTGTCCTGATGGTGAGTAAGTGACCTGGGCAGGTCATCACGACAGCTCAGGAGGTTGCACTGATATTCAGGTGCTGACCCTGACAGCCCAGAGGGCTTGTTCCCTGTGGGGAGAGGGGCCCTGAGACTCTCTGGCTGCCAGACCCAAGGAACAGTGCAGGACCCCCAAAGAGA
The DNA here is from genome assembly GCF_015227805.2 of Hirundo rustica. Classification (NCBI taxonomy): domain Eukaryota; kingdom Metazoa; phylum Chordata; class Aves; order Passeriformes; family Hirundinidae; genus Hirundo; species Hirundo rustica. Next base: position 297 of record NW_026690715.1, on the reverse strand, counting down.
GCAGGGCCCTCCATCCCACTGTTCTTCCCAGCCCAGGCCCAGAGCAGCCAAAGCTGGCCATGCAGCCCAGAGCCAGCTCGCTGCTCCCAGCCCCATGGGGAGCACCCATCAGCCGTGTCCACCTGCCCGGGCAGGGTCCCTGGGCACCCCGAGTCCTGCAGGGCTGGCCCAGGCTGTGCTGCGGTGGCCGAGGCAGCTGTGCTGACAGCGCTCTGCCTTGCAGCGACAAAGTCTGTCTGTGGAAGGCAATGTTCTCCATGCACCAGACTCTGAATAGGGTTTTGAAGGAGCTGCAGA
>NW_026690714.1:292017-327343 GCF_015227805.2 Hirundo rustica | reverse complement strand
GTTCTCCGAACCCCAGGGGAGAGCCCAGGGGGCCAAGGAACTGAGAGCACGGACTGTGCCGGAGCCGGGCACAGCGAGAGAGCCCGGGCTGAAGGTCAGCCCCGGGGCGGGCAGGGACTGGGAGGGGGCAGAGCCCAGGGGGTCCCGCAGAGCCTCCCTGCTCCAAAGCCCCGCCTGCGCCAGCGGGGCAGCTGCCGGGAGCCGTGTGCCAGGGCCTGGCCACAGGTGGGTGTTCCAAGTGCCTGCAGGGGAGCAGTTTTTGTCCGGATCTGGGGGCATTCCCGTGGGGCTGGGGTCCCTGGGAAGGTGCTCGAGGACAGGGTGGAAGTGGTTGGTTTGTGGATTAGTGTATTGGATTTTTTTTTTTTCTTTTGGTGGGGGGGTGATAGCTGGTTGGGATTTTAGTGTTTCCTGGGGAGGATGGTGGGAATGTTTTTTCTGTGAGCTGCCCCCATGTGTTTGAAGCCCTGCGGGTGCGGGGAGCACTGGCACAGCCCCGGGCGGGCTGTGGGAGCTGGGAGCGGCCGCCTGGGCCCGGTGCCGCCGCCTTGGGCCGGGAGCCCCCCGGGCAGAGCTCTGTGCTCGGGGCAGAGGCCCAGGCGGGGAGCGCTCAGCGGCCCGTGGTCCCCGGCGCAGGCGGCTCTGTGTGGCCGGGCTCCGAGGGGAGCGGCCCGGACCAGCCGTGGCCGTGCGGGGCCTGGCGGGGCTCGGGGGGCTGGGCCGGGCCGGGCAAAGGCTGAGGGAGAGCGGGGGAAGCGTTGGCACAGAGGCCCTGGGCTCCCCATGCCCCCCTGGCCTCGCAGCCAGGCTCGGGGGCCGCCTCGCTCAGAGCCAGCCCCGGCTGCGGGGGTCCCCGGGGGGGCCCTGGGGAGGGGGCGGCGGGGGCTGACAGAGCTCTGTGCCCGGGGCTGGGCACGGCTGCCGAGGGAGCGCAGGATGCAGGGTCCCCCTGATATAAATAAGTTCTATTCAAATAATCTGTGTTTAATTACTTAATTGTTAAGTAATTTCATTGTGCTGGCTTGAAGGCAAAACCAGTGAGAGACTTTAAGTCAGAAAAAACAATTTAATAGGAGAGGAAAAAAAAGTAAAATAAAATAAAACACATGCAATGGTACAAAAGATCACTGACAGAGTCAGAATACAACCTGAAACCGTGGTGGTGGCAGTCCAGATGAAGTGGTCTTGTTGAAGCAGTGTTCTTGCAGAAAGGTCTGGTAGCTCTTGTCCTCTGGGAATCCAGTGGGTAAGGCTGCCTGTGCTGTCCCAAGGCCCAGATTATATCCAGGTGGGAATGCTTGGCTCCTCCCCCTGGGCGGAGCATCTCACAATGGACTGATATCATTTTATCAGTTTTGTAATGGGTCCTTGATTGCCTATTAAACAGAGATAGCTCCTGGGGAGAGTTATCTATGAGTCATGCAGGACGGCATTGATGGGCCAATTAACAGAAGATAGTCTGGAGGGAGAGGGCACGGGAAACAGTGGTGCACAACAACATTTCATGTAGACGGTGATAGAATACATACTTTGGGCACATTTTACATTGTAACCTAGGACATAATCCACCCCTTATTTTATATGACCATCTACATCATACCTAAATTAATACATTCTTACAGCTAGATAGATAAATATACACATATACAGAATGAAACCCTACACCCAGTTCTCACTTAAAATTAGGTCTCCCTGTGGTACACAACGGGTTTCCCCATCTTTCTGCATTACCCACCAAGTGGAACCAGGTCCTTGAGCAAAAACAATCCCACGGATGAGTCTGCCTTTGCTTGATGTGGGATTAATCCAAACAGTTTTTCTTAAGATGCCTTTCATGTGTACCACAGGGACTTTATTCACTGTGTGCAAGGGTTCAGACTGGGCAGGACCAGCTCGATTGATTGACCCTCGAGTGTTGACCATCCAGGTGGCTTTTGCTAAGTTCAGTTCCCAATTTTTGAAAGTCCCCCCACCAAGCGCCTTCAGGGTAGTCTTAAGTAACCCATTGCACCGTTCCACTTTCCCGGCAGCTGGTGCATGATAAGGGATGTGATATATCCATTCAATGCCATGTTCTCTAGCCCAGGTGTTTATAAGGCCGTTCTTGAAATGGGTCCCATTGTCTGACTCGATTCTCTCAGGAGTGCCGTGTCTCCACAAGACCTGCTTTTCAAGGCCTAAGATAGTATTCCGAGCAGTAGCATGAGGCACAGGGTAGGTCTCTAACCATCCAGTGGTGGCTTCCACCATAGTTAGCACATAGCGCTTGCCTTGGCGGGTTTGGGGAAGGGTGATGTAGTCAATCTGCCAGGCCTCCCCATACCTGTACTTTAACCATCGTCCACCGTACCACAGAGGCTTTACCCACTTGGCCTGTTTGATTGCAGCGCAGGTCTCACAGTTGTGGATGACCTGTGAGATGTTGTCCATAGTAAGGTCTACCCCTCGGTTACGGGCCCATCGGTATGTTGCATCTCTCCCCTGATGACCAGACGCATCATGGGCCCAACGGGCTAAGAATACTTCTCTCTTGTGTTGCCAGTCTAGATCTACTTGTGATACTTTCACCTTGGCAGCTTTGTCTACCTGCTCGTTGTTGTGATGCTCTTCATTAGCTTGACTCTTGGACACATGTGCGTCCACGTGTCGAACCTTCACGGTCAGCTTCTCTACTCGGGCGGCGATGTCTTGCCAAATCTCAGCAGCCCAGATGGGTTTCCCTCTGCGCTGCCAATTGGCCTTTTTCCAGCGGTTCAGCCATCCCCACAGAGCATTAGCTACCATCTACGAGTCGGTGTAGAGATAGAGTCTTGGCCACTTCTCTCGTTCGGCAATATCTAAAGCTAGCTGGATGGCTTTAAGTTCTGCAACCTGACTTGATCCACCTTGTCCTTCAGTAGCTTGTGCAACTCGTCGTGTGGGGCTCCATACTGCAGCCTTCCATTTCCGGTTAGCGCCTACAATTCGGCAGGAACCGTCAGTGAAAAGGGCATATTGTCTTTCAGTCTCCGGTAGCTCGTTATACGGTGGGGCTTCCTCGGCACGTGTCACTTGTTCTTCTTCTTCTTCAGAAGATAATCCAAAAGTCTCACCTTCAGGCCAGTTAGTTATAATTTCCAGAATCCCAGGGCGATTTGGGTTTCCAATACGGGCGCGCTGTGTGATGAGGGCAATCCATTTGCTCCATGTGGTGTCAGTGGCATGATGCGTGGAAGGAACCTTTCCCTTGAACATCCATCCCAGCACTGGTAGTCGGGGTGCCAAAAGCAGCTGCGTTTCAGTGCCAATTACTTCTGAGGCAGCTTGAAGTCCTTCATAGGCGGCTAAGATTTCCTTCTCTGTGGGAGTGTAGTTGGCTTCAGATCCTCTGTAGCTTCGGCTCCAGAATCCCAGTGGTCGGCCCCGAGTCTCCCCAGGCACCTTCTGCCAAAGACTCCAAGACAGGCCATTGTTCCCGGCTGCTGAGTAGAGCACGTTCTTCACCTCTGGTCCCGTCCTCACTGGGCCAAGGGCTACTGCATGAGCGATCTCCTGCTTGATCTGGGCAAAGGCTTGTTGCTGTTCAGGGCCCCAGTGGAAATCGTTCTTCTTGCGGGTGACCAGGTAGAGAGGGCTCACAATCTGGCTGTACTCAGGAATGTGCATCCTCCAGAAACCTATGGCGCCTAGGAAAGCTTGTGTCTCCTTCTTGCTGGTCGGTGGGGACATGGCGGTGATCTTATTGATGACCTCAGTGGGAATCTGCCGCCGTCTATCTTGCCACTTTACTCCCAGGAACTGGATTTCTTGGGCTGGTCTCTTCACTTTACTTCGCTTAATGGCAAAACCAGCTTTCAGCAGAATCTGGATGATCTTTTCTCCTTTCTCAAAGACTTCCCCTGCTGTGTTCCCCCATACAATGATGTCATCAATGTACTGTAAATGTTCAGGAGCCTCACCTTTTTCCAGTGTAGTCTGGATCAGTCCATGGCAGATGGTGGGGCTGTGTTTCCACCCCTGGGGCAGTCTGTTCCAGGTGTACTGTACGCCCTTCCAGGTGAAGGCAAACTGGGCCCTGCACTCTGCTGCCAAAGGAATGGAGAAGAAGGCATTGGCAATATCAATGGTCGCATACCACTTTGCTGCCTTGGACTCTAGCTCGTACTGAAGCTCCAACATGTCTGGCGCTCCAACATGTCTGGCACAGCAGCACTTAGTGGTGGGGTGACTTCATTCAGAGCACGGTAATCCACAGTCAGTCTCCATTCTCCACTGGACTTACGCACTGGCCATATAGGACTGTTGAAAGGTGAACGAGCCTTGCTGACCACCCCTTGGCTCTCCAGTTTCCGAATCATCTCATGGATAGGAATCACAGAGTCTCTGTCGGTGCGGTATTGCCGTCGGTGTACTGTTGTTGTGGCGATTGGTACTTGTTGTTCTTCAACTCTTAGTAGTCCCACAGCACAGGAGTCATCTGAGAGACTAGGCAAGGTACTCAGTTGTCTGATGTCTTCTGTCTCTACAGCAGCTATCCTAAAAGCCCAGCGATATCCTTTTGGATCTTTGAAGTATCCATTTCTGAGGTAGTCTATGCCAAGGATGCATGGGGCCTCTGGGCCAGTCACGATGGGGTGTTTTTGCCACCCATTCCTAGTTAAACTCACTTCGGCCTCCAATACAGTCAGCTGCTGGGACCCTCCTGTCACTCCAGAAATAGAAATGGATTCTGTTCCTACATACCTTGATGGCATTAGGGTACATTGGGCACCAGTGTCAACCAAAGCTGTATATTTTTGTGGGTCAGATGTGCCAGGCCATCAGATCCACACAGTCCAATAGATCCGATTGTCCCTTTCCTCTACCTGGCTAGAGGCAGGGCCCCTCTATTCCTGGTCATGGTACACGTTGCTTTCTTCCTGTAAATATGTTCCTGAGGTCCCTTCAAGTGGATCAGTCATATCATTCTTCTTATACTGTCTGGAGTTCTGTGCCTTTGAGACTGGAGCAGTGTTGGCTCTAGATGAGCTCTTCGTGGTAGGTGTCTCTCTCTTCAGTTCACGTACCCGGGCTGCTAAGGAGGAGGTGGGTTTTCCATCCCAATTCCTCATGTCTTCTCCATGCTCCCGAAGAAAAGACCAGAGGTTACCCCGTGGAGTGTATCCTCTCTCCCTGGCTGGTGGGTACCTGCTCCTAATGGCAGAGACTCTTGTTGGTTCTGGCGAGATGTGGTAAATTTCTTCCTTAAGTTCCTTTCTCAGTTTCTGATGGCCCTCTTCAATCAAGCTCCGGACTTGCTCAGCCAGCCTTGTTTCCACGGATGAGACATGGGTACGAAATGGGGCAGTGACAGTATCCTCGTAAATTCTTAGTTTATTGACCAAGACGCCCACCTTGTCCTCACCTTCCCTCCATTGCAGCGTTGCCAGGTAACGGGAGTACATCTCTGGTCCAAGCCGTGCAAATCTCAACCACATCTGCGATGTGCACTGGACATCATCTGGGCTTTTAGGAAATCTCTCGTCTTCTGAGAAAATGATCTCCAGCACAGCCAATTCCCTCAGGCATCGGATACCTTGTTCCATTGTGCTCCATTTTCCTTGGTGCACCTGGAGGTCTTCTTTACAAAGGTATCTGTCCCTCACACTTGTTAGCAGTCGCCGCCAGAGGCTGAGAGTTTGTTGGGTTCTCCCGATCCCCTGGTCAATGACCACATCCCGAGACAGCGATCCCAGTTGCCTGGCCTCACTTCCATCCAGAATGGTGTCATTGGCTGCAGCGTCCCAGATGCGGAGCAGCCAGGTTAGGATGGACTCGTTTGTCTGGCGGGTGAATTCCCTCCGCAGGTCACGCAGTTCACCCAGGGATAGAGAGCGGGTGATGATCTCTGGCTCTGTCTCTTCTGCTGGGTGCGAAGGTCCTGCCACATCCTCATCAGTCACTATGCGGACTGATTTGCTCTTTGATTTCTTTTTCTGAACAGGGGCAACTGCCACTGGTTTAGGTTGTTCTGCTTTGGTGACAGTTTGTGTGGAGATGCTGATGGCACCTTTGGTTTCTTTCTCCTCTGTGACAGCTTGTGTAGACACTGACACTGTTGCTTTGGTTTTGGTTCCTTTCTCCTCTGTGATGGTCTGAGTAGATGCAGAAACTGTTGCTTTGTTTTTGGTTCCTTTCTCTTCTGTGACAGCCTGCGTAGATGCGGTTCCTGTTTCCTCTACGACAGTTTGTGTAGACACGGATGCCGTTGTTTTGCATTTGTTTCTTTTCCCCTCTTCCTCAAGGAGATGCTGCACCACCCCATGTAGTGTTTGATTTCTAAACATGGTGCAGGCCGTGCAGAGAAGGCAAAGCAGAACTAACAACAATATTATGCTGTCCTTGGCACCTAGAGAGAACTCAATACTTTCGAAAACTGCTGTTCCATACCTAAAAGACTGGAAAAAATCATTCTTTACCCCTCCCCACAGGGGCTGGGTGCGATGGTTGAGAGCCCAGATGTAGCATTCTGGACCAGGACAAGCAAACAAAATAGAGTATATATTCCGAATGATGCTCATTGCCTCAGAGGTTATCATACAATAAACATAATAGACCAATAAAGCAATTTTGGTACCATACCCTGGTCTACACATGAGCATTAAGACTGGCAAATACTGCCCCATGTGTGGGAAAATGTAGAGAGCTAGGTATAAGATATATGAAAGCATGTTGAGCATCAAAGCGGACAGCTGTTTTTTTTCCTCACTACAAAATTGTAATTCTGACTTTTCTCAGTACCACCTGCCCCACGTTGGGCACCAAAATATATGTGCTGGCTTGAAGGCAAAACCAGTGAGAGACTCCAAGTCAGAAAAAACAATTTAATAGGAGAGGAAGAAAAGGAAGTAAAATAAAATAAAACACATGCAATGGTACAAAAGATCACTGACAGAGTCAGAATACAACCTGAAACTGTGGTGGTAGCAGTCCAGATGAAGTGGTCTTGTTGAAGCAGTGTTCTTGCAGAAAGGTCTGGTAGCTCTTGTCCTCTGGGAATCCAGTGGGTAAGGCTGCCTGTGCTGTCCCAGATGCCAGATTCTATCCAGGTGGGAATGCTTGGCTCCTCCCCCTGGGCACAGCATCTCACAATGGACTGATATCATTTTATCAGTTTTGTAATGGGTCCTTGGTTGTCCATTAAACAGAGATAGCTCCTGGAGGGAGTTATCTATGAGTCATGCAGGAAGGCATTGATGGGCCATTAACAGAAGATAGTCTGGAGGGAGGGGGCAAGGGAAACAGTGGTGCACAACTTAGTTTCAACATTTCATGTAGATGGTGATAGAATACATCCTTTGGGCACATTTTACATTGTAACCTAGGACAATCCCATCTCATGGATCCCATGGATCTCACTGATCCCATCCCATAGATCCCATTGATCCCATCCCATAGATCCCATTGATCCCATCCCATGGATCCCGTGGATCCCATTGATCCCATCCCATGGATCCCGTGGATCCCATTGATCCCATCCCATGGATCCCATGGATCTCATTGATCCCATGGATCTTATTGACCCCATCCCATAGATCCCATTGATCCCAGCCCATGGAGCCCATGGATCTCATTGATCCCATCCCATTCATCCCATCCCATCCCATCCCATCCCATCCCATCCCATGGATCCCATTGACCCCATCCCATGGATCCCATTGATCTCACTGATCCCATCCCATAGATCCCATTGATCCCATCCCATCATCCCATTGATCCCCTCCCATGGATCCCATTGATCCCCTCCCATGGATCCCATGGATGTCATTGATCCCATCCCATAGATCCCATTAATCCCATCCCATGGAACCCATGGATCTCATTGATCCCACCCCATCCCATCCCACCCCATCCCATCCCATCCCACCCCATCCCATCCCATCCCATCCCATCCCATCCCATCCCATCCCATCCCATCCCATCCCATCCCATCCCATCCCATCCCACCCCATCCCATCCCATCCCATCCCATCCCATCCCATCCCATCCCATCCCATCCCATCCCATCCCATCCCATCCCATCCCATGGATCCCATTGACCCCATCCCATGGATCCCATGGATCTCATTCATCCCATCCCATGGATCCCATTGATCTCACTGATCCCATCCCATAGATCCCATTGATCCCGTCCCATAGATCCCATTGATCCCCTCCTATGGATCCCATTGATCCCCTCCCATGGATCCCATGGATGTCACTGATCCCATCCCATAGATCCCATTGATCCCATCCCATGGAACCCATGGATCTCATTGATCCCACCCCATCCCATCCCACCCCATCCCATCCCATCCCATCCCATCCCATCCCTCCTGGGCTGGAATCCCCTCCAACCAGGCCTTGGACACTTCCAGCCATTCCAGGGCAGCCGCAGTTTTTCCGCCCACTCTGTGCCAGGGCCCCACCGCCCTCCCAGGGAACAAGTCCATCCCCACATCCCAGCACACCTTGGCCCCAAGCAGTGTCCAGCCATGGCCTGTGTCCTGGCGCTGCAGGCCCTTGGCAAGAGTCTCTCCCAGCCAGCAATTCCTGCTCTTCCCTGCTCTGGGGCAGCAGCTGCAAGTTGATTTGCTCCCTGGGCCACTGGCCCAGCCCCAAGCCAGGGCCGGGACCTTTCCCCAGAGCTCTGCCGGCACTGGCTCGCTTCGGCCGCAGCCCAGCAGATGGAGCTCAGAGCTCCCCGGGGGCTGCACCTCCTGCCCAGGGACAGCAGCAGGGGCAGCTGAGACTTCTGCCCCGGGGCCAGCAGGGAATGCAGCCCAGGGAACAGCTGGGACTGGGCCAGGCCAGCTGCGGGCTGGAGACCAGCAAAAGCTTCTTCCCCTACAGGGGGCTTGACCACTCACCAGGCTCCCCAGGGAGTGGTCACAGCTCTGAGGCTGCCGCAGCTCCAGGAGCCTTTGGACACTGCTCCCGGGAATGCCCAGGCTGCCAGTGTTGGGCTGTCTGTGCAGGGCCGGGGCCTGCACTCCATGATCCCGCTGCCTCCCTCCCAGCTCAGCCCCTTCTGCAGTTCTCACCCTTGGGCTCAGCCTTTTTGTCTCCTCCAGGCGCTGGCAGAGCTCTTGGGGCTGGGGCAGGAGCGGGACCAGCCCCAGTGTTCCCCTCTCTGTGACACCACGGTGGTGACAGCTCAAATGTTCCCTGCCTGGAGACGCCCCAAGGGAAGCGTCCAGAGCCACAGCCAGACAGCAAAACTGACCGGGCACTGAGCACCCCCGGCCTGGGCTGATGTGCATTGCTGTGCACACAGCTCGGGGAAGGTCCCCCTGGCCACCTCCACAGTGCCACAGGCAAGTGTCAGAGAGAGGTACAGGGCTCTCTCCAGAGTGAGTTAATTAAAAAGATAGATAAGTACACTCAAGGGGTCAAAATTCTTTATGATAAATTAATAGACCAGGAACCAATGAATTGGACAGAGAGTGACGAGAAGCAGCTACAAGATCTAAAAGAGAAATTATCCTCAGCACCAGTTTTAAGCTTACCAGATCTTAAAAAGGAGTTTGATTTGTTTGTAAACACCGAGGAAGGGATAGCATATGGAGTTTTAACCCAAGAATGGGGAGGATACCGAAAACCTGTAGCATTTCTATCAAAACTACTAGATCCAGTGGCCAGGGTATGGCAGCTTGCCTCCAAGCAGTCGCAGCTGCAGCTATTTTGATAGAAGAGGCTCAAAAGTTAACATTACAGGGAAAGATAAAGATACATATTCCACATGATTTGAAAACAATTTTAAGCCAAAGAGCTCAAAAGTGGCTCACAGATTCTAGAATCCTACAATATGAAATTATCCTGATAAATACAGATAACCTAGAACTAACAACATCAAAAAGCTTAAATCCAGCCCAATTTCTCCCTGGCAAGCCCACCAAAGAGATAGAACAACATTGCCTAGAACTCACTGATATGCAGACAAAAGTGAGAGAAGATTTAGAAGACACACCCCTCCCATATGGGAGAGTATTGTTCACAGATGGGTCATCCCGAGTGGTGGAAGGGAAAAGAACATCCGGATACTCTGTGATTGAGGGAGAGAAAATGGAAGTCTTAGAAAAGGGAAAGTTACCAAGTAATTGGTCAGCGCAGTGCTGTGAAATATATGCACTAAAGAGAGGGCTAGACTTACTTAAAGATGACCGAGGGACCATTTACACAGACTCTAGATATGCCTTTGGTATTGTGCACACATTTGGGAAAATTTGGGAAGGACGGGGATATTTAAATTCAAAAGGGAAAGACTTAATACACACAGAATTAATAAAGTCAGTGTTAAAATCTTTACAAAAACCAGTAGAAATTGCAGTAGTTCACATAAAAGGGCATCAAAAGGGAAATATGCCCGAGATAAGGGGAAACCAGTTAGCTGATAAAACAGCCAGAGAGGCAGCTTTAGAACCAGGAGAACCAGTAAAAATCCTCAAATTGAGAAAATACCAAGAAAAGAAGAAGAAGGAGATAGAGCAAGGAGTTTAGTGAAAAAGAGCAGAAAGCAATAAAAGAATTAGGATTACACCAGGGGGAACATGGAGTGTGGTTAACAGCTGACGGACGGAAATTCTTGAATAAAGCCCTAGCCCGAAAAATACTTACAGAAATACATAATTTAACCCACTGGGGAACCCAGGGGTTATGTGACCATTTCCTAAGGGAAAACCTATGTATTGGAGTACACGAATTAGCAAAAGCAGTTACTCAAGGATGTATAATATGTCAGAAAATAAATCAAAAAGTTATGAGGAAGACTGAGCCTGGAGGGAGGGAGTTAGCCTTAAGGCCCTTCCAGAATGTGCAAATTGATTTTACTGAGATGCCCCCTGTTCAAGGTTACAAACACTTGTTAGTGATCATAGATCACCTTACCCATTGGGTAGAGGCATTCCCTACAAAAAAGGAAACGGCAGAAGTAGTAACAAAAATCATATTGGAAGATATCCTCCCTCGGTATGGGCTGATAAATAATATTGATTCAGACAGAGGGCCACATTTCACAGCACAAATTCTACAACAGGTAACACAAGCCTTAGGGGTAAAATGGAGGTTACACACCCCATGGCATCCCCAAAGCTCAGGCAGAGTAGAAAGGATGAACAAGACCATTAAAAATGTACTAACTAAACTAATAGCAGAAACTCAACTAAATTGGCTTAAATGCTTACCCCTAGCATTATTACGAATCAGAACACAGCCACGAGCAGATATAGGAGTGTCACCATATGAAATGTTCTTTGGGCTTCCCTTTTTGTTATCTCCTTATAGTTCTAAAGACTACCTGGAAGGAGAGGAAGTCACTAGAAAATATCTAAAAACCATTGGACAAACCCTAGAAAATCTCAGAAAGAAAGGCTATCTTCCTCAAACTTCCCCTTTGGATGCAAACGTGCATAATATCAATCCTGGAGATTGGGTATTGATCAAAACGTGGACTAATACCCCACTGACCCCGAAGTTTGAAGGTCCCTACCAAGTACTGTTAACAACTCACACAGCAGTGCGCACTAAAGAAAAAGGATGGACCCACATCACCAGAGTTAAAGGGCCAGTACCCCCTCCTGGAGAGAACCCGAGTTCAGCACCCTCACCAGATGAAACCAAGTGGACAGTAACACCACACCCGAAAGACTTGAAATTAACCTTTAAAAAGAAATAAGAGATAACAGAGACTGTGAAAACTTTTTTCAGTGGCTTCTCCCATAATCGACGGACTCAAAAAAAAAAAAGAGGTGGGGGGGGGCACAATAAGGGTTAATTTATGTAAACCTAAGTTAGTTTTTTTAAGTAGCCATTTAGATAAATTTAAGTAATAGATATATTTTAGAAGTATAAGGTTTTTTTGTATTAATTTTACATATAGTTTAAGTTTTATAAGTAGGGATTTAAATAAATTTAAGTTTTTTTAATATGTTAATTTTTAGATTGTAAGTTTTATAAGTAGCAATTTAAATAAGTTTAAGTAATAGATATATTTAAAAAGGTATAAAGTTTTTTTTGTGTTAATTTTAAATATTGTTTAAGTTTTATAAATAGTTATTTAAATAAGTTTAAGTTTTCTTATATGTTAATTTTAAAAGTAGTTAAGTTCTATAAGTAGCAGTTTGGACAAGTTCAAGTAATAGGTAAATTAAAAGAGTATAAGGGTTTTTTTTGAAAACAAAGGTAAATCTCCTACAGAACATTCTCTAAAGGCAACTAAATTAATAGGGAAGGGAAGTGGAAGCATGTAAGTGGGTTCTTGAGCAGACCTCTCCACTCCAAGAGGCAAGGCCGGGTGGAGCAAGAGATCCAGGAAGGACGGCCCATACCAGACTCTTGGGAGGGATCGTACTGATGATGTTCACAAAGCACACTTACGAAACAAAAGCCTGTACTAACTGCTACCATCCAGTGTACGATGGAGAGGATCTCAGATCCTTATTCAGGGTCCATACTAACGTGAACCCAAACTGCTTTGACCACTCCCAGTTGAATGCTTGCCAAGAGGATGGAAAAGTTTATTGGACCACAAAAAACACAACTAGTTATGCACAGCGCCTATTTGGGGAATGTCCTATAGGAGATACTTGGTTATGCTTTGAAGCACATCACAAAGGATTGAGAAATATAATAAAAGAAAAAGTGTTGACAACAAAAATTGAAAAAGGCCCAGATATCCCATCAGGAAAAAACCTGTTCATTGACTTCGTAGAAAGAATCAGTTGAGAATTAAATTTAACCGAGTGCTGGATATGTGGAGGTACACAAATGTCTGAAATATGGCCTTGGGAGGGAATTAGTTTAAGCCCTCTAGAAATTCTAAAATGGAAGCAAAATGAACAGAATACACGAAGTCTAAGAACAAGAGGAAGAGAGAAGTGGGATCTCAAATCTAAAATCCTTGGGGAAGAATGTATCATGAGGACAGGAACCAGATATCAAACCTGTGTAGGGAAATTAATGTGTAAGAGGTATATAATATTGATAAACTCAAGTGCTAAATGGGTTCCCAAAGGGCCTAACAAGTATTGGTCAACTGAGAACACAGAAAAATGTATCTATAATGAGAGGTATGAATTATATGAATGTATTGACAAAGCTATAAATCCCTTTTGGGGGATAAAAGAACTGTCTCGGTTTTGGCAACAGCCTTTTGAAACTAGGGAAGATTACTGGGAAGCTCCAAATCACCTGTTCTGGATCTGTGGGGATACTGCTTATACAAATTGCCAGGGGATTGGTTGGGAAGCTGTACAATAGGGATCATAAAGCCAGCTTTCTTCCTATTACCCACGAGATTAGGAGCACACCTAGGAGTCCCAGTATATGACAATCTGGGAAAAGTCGAACGAAGGAAAAGAGATACTCTAACAATTGGTGAAGACCAAAACTGGAAAGGAAAAATATGGACCCCAGAAGAAATCATTAAAACCTATGGACCAGCCACATGGGCACAGGACGGGTTCTGGGGGTATTGCACTCCAATCTACATGTTAAATAGGATCATTAGGCTCCAAGCTGTCCTAGAAATGGTATCTAACCGAACAGCTCTAGCATTAGACCACATCACTGACCAACTAACACAAACAAGAGCTGTAATATACCAAATGCGGCTTGCTGTAGACTACCTTTTAGCAGATGATGGAGGAATCTGTGCTAAATTTAATTCATCTGAATGTTGTTTAGAAATTGATGATAAAAGCGCAGTAATTAAAAACATCTCAAAAGAAATCAGAAAGCTAGCCTATGTGGGAAATCAAGAGTGGACTCCTCTAATGGACACCAACTGATGGAATAGTTTTTGGTCATTCAAAGGGGATTGGTGGAAGAAAGCTGGGTTAATGATTTTACCCTGTCTAATCCAATATCTAATTCGAACAACTACCTCCACAGTCCAAGCCAGTATCCAGATCCCTAAAGCAACCAGTCAAAAACAGACCAAAATGATGGCAATAGAGAGTCAAGAACCCGAACATGAAAATGCCAAAGAAATATATGAAAAGTTCCAAAAATGTAGAAAACTTTATTTTCAAGAAGAAGAGGTAACAAATTGATGCGAGCTAAAGCTCGATCAAAGAAATAGAGGGGGGAGTTGTTATAAACAAGTTCTATTCAAATAATCTATGTTTTAGTTGATTAATTGTTAAGTAATTCCATTAAGATTGTTCATGCTAGATCTGTTTAAAGAATTTGCCTTATTCCTGTTTTAATATTGATTAATCACCTTATTTACTTGTTTGTTAATTAAGAATTCACCTTATTACCTGTATCTCTGCTCCCATTCGCCGGATAGTGTCTGAATATGCAAATAAGAAGAACACTGGAATTCTGGGAACAACTCAAGAATAAGAGACTCTAAAAAGCAGGGAACCAAAGTAAAATCCAGGACTGTAGTCGCACTTTAGACTAGTGCAAGAGGTACAGGGGTCCACCGAAGCAGCTTTATTTAGTCGCCGTGACCTGAGAAGGAGTCCCCCATCGCTGGATGACCCCTGATCAGTGGAGTGAAACGGACTCCCCGGCAAGGGGAAAAAACCCCGTGAGGGGGGGTGGGAGTCCCTAGCTTTGCTGTGAAGCGAAGCTGTGTGTACCTCCTCCTCCGCGTTGCCAAGGGAGCAAGCAAGCTCTCCCCCAAGGCCAAGCTTGATAATAAAGAAACATACAAAACAGCAAGTCTCTGACTCTCTCTTTTTTTCCAGAACAGGTCCAAGGACTCCATGGTGACACTACGGAACCTCATGGGACCAAGGGGCCATTGTGACACTGTGGTGCCTCATGGAATCAAGGAGATCATTGAGAAACTCAGGGGCCCCAAGGAACCAAGGGTCCGTGGTGACCTGGTGGAGCCTGTAGTGTCACGGAGGAGCCACTGTGAGACAGCGAGGGTAGATGGAGCCGAGGGGCCATTGTGACACTCCAGAAGCAAAAAGGGAACATTGTGACACTCCAGGGTCTCATGGAACCAAGGAGACCATTGTGACACTGTGGGGTCCCAGGAAACCAAGGGAACATGGAACAGGTCTGGCTGGGCCTCCTGGGGACCACCTAACAGGTCTGGCTGACCTTTGCATGTCAAGGGCTGCTTCTCATCTGTCCCTGGAGCACTGAGGCTCTGGGCTTTCCTTCCTATGGGAGAGAACTGTCCTTCTTCTCCAGGGGCCTGTGGCCAAAATTGGGATTCCTCCTCCAAATTTCCTTCTATGCAAAGATTGTTCCCAGGTGAAATCTGCCAGAAGAGACAGATCTGGCTGCCCTGGCCACCCAGGCCCACCTCTCATCTGCCTTTGAGACACTGGGGCTCTGTGCTTTCCTTCCTAATGAAGAGAGCTCTTCTTCCTATCCAGGAACCCATGGCCAAAATTGTGATTCCACCTCCAAAATGCCCCGAGTCCACGGATAGCTCCTAGATGAAAGGTGCCAGGAGAGACAGGTCTGACTGGCTTGGCCTAAGGGTTGCTACTTCTCATCTTCTTCCAAACTATTTGGAATTTGTGCTTTTCTTTCCTATGGGAAAAAACCATCCACCTCGACCAGGTGCCCATGTTCAAAATTGGGATTCCACCACCAAAGTTCTGTCCATCCAAGGATTGCTTCCAAGTGAAAGCTGCTAGGACAGACAGGTCTGGAGGTCTGGCTGCCCTTGGCCTCTTGGGGGCTGCCTCTGACCTGCTTTCCAAACCCTGGGGCTCAGTGCTTTCCTTCCAATGGAAAAGAAGCATCCCTCTTATCTGCACAGAAGTGGCTGAAATTGGGATTCCACCTCCAAAACTCCCTATATATCCAAGTGTTGCTTTTAGTCAAAAGCTACCAGGACAGAGAGGTCTGGCTGGCCTAAGCCTCTGATGGCAGCCTTTCATCTGGCCCTGAAACACCGGTGTTCCGTGCTTCCCTTCCTATGGGAAAGAATCATCCTTCTCCTCTGGATGTCCATGTCTGAAACTGGGATTCCACCTCTAAAATTCTGTATATCCAAGGGTTGCTCCCAGGCAAAATCTGGTTGGCCTTGGCCTCGGCCTCCGGTGACTGCCCCTGCCACACTGGGGCTTGGTTCCTTCCTTCCTATGGAGATCACTGTGCCACTGTGGGGACCTCATGAAACCAAGGGATCCTTGCAGCACCACTGCACCCTGTGAAAACCATGGAGCTCTGGTGACAAAGTGGGGGTTCATGGACCCAAGAGATCATTATGACTCTGTGGGGCCTTATGGAACCATTCAGACCCTTCAGGGCCTCATGGGACCATGGGAACATTATGACACCTCAGGGCCGCATGGAAGCGAGGGACCATTGGGACACTGTGGGGCCCCATGGACAGAGGGAACATGGAACAGGTCTGGCTGGCTTGGCCTCCCAGGGGCCACCTGACAGGTCTGGCTGATCTTGGAACATCAAGGGCTGCCTCTCATCAGCTCCTGGAGCACTGGGGCACTGTGTTTTCCTTGCTATGGAAAAGAATCATCCATCTTTTCACATGCTCATTGCCAAGACTGGTACTCTCCCTAAAAATTTCTTGTACGCAAGGCTATCTCCCAGAAGAAAACCTGCCAGCTCTGGCTGGCCGTGGCCTCTGGTTGTCACCTTGCATATGCCAGGAAATTCTGGGGCTCTGTTCCTTCCTTCCTATGGAAAAGAACCATTCTTCTCATTCAGGGGCTATGGCCAAAATTAGAATTTGGCCTCCCAAATTCTGTATATCCAAGGATTGCTCCCAGACAAAAGCAGCCAGGAAGCACCAGTTGCATTGGCCCTGTCATCTGGTGATTTTCTTGGACTATGAGCAGAATGTTTTCAATTGCAAATGTCGCAAGAAAGGAGCCGAGTATCAAACGGACATCAATGTGATTAGGTTTGATCTCCCTTTATTGTTTGAAAAAGCCAATATATATGTGAATTAGAGGCTAAAGCAGGCACTGCTAAACAGCAGCTGATTGGTTAAAAACTTATGTTCCAACACTCTAAGTGACCGTCCATTGGTCCACGTCTCTTGGCTGCATGGTCAGTTTTTGTTCTGTCCTGTGATCAGCATTTCTCTTCAGCATCCATGAGAAAGGACAGCAAGTTGTAACATGACTTCCAGTATCCGTGAGAAAGCACCGTGAAAAAGACCTATAAGCTGTTATATTTGCTACTTTCTTGATAATTCCCACAGCGCAAAAGCAGCATAAGAACAATACAAGGCCTTATACCATACCCTGATAGCAAGGATTGTTCAAACCTTCCATCACAAGATTTTGGCCTTGCTCTTCTAAAAATTCCTCTACAGCAAACACCTTGGAGAGGGCCCAGGGATGTCCCAAGGTGGAGTTTTGAGGCCTTGGGCACATGACAACTATAAAGGGGCAAAGAAGCTCTGTGCTCAGTGGGGTGGAGACT
The DNA here is from genome assembly GCF_015227805.2 of Hirundo rustica. NCBI lineage: Eukaryota > Metazoa > Chordata > Aves > Passeriformes > Hirundinidae > Hirundo > Hirundo rustica. The sequence continues at coordinate 309,976 of NW_026690714.1, read as the reverse complement.
GAGGACAGTGGAGGAGAGCCATGAGAGTGTTTAAAGAGCGTTTTCAGAGATGATGGATCCTTTTAACATAGTGGAAAACAACCAGAGAAAGAAAGAATTCCAAGAGCAGCTGGGGAAGTCCAGACTGGACACCAGGAGAAATGAATTTCCCTCCCAGGGCAGGGCTGTGGTACAACACATCATCCAAAAGGAGCCTGGAGCAGCCTAAGGCTCTGTGTGCCCAGGCAGAGGCAGGCAGGATGCAGAGCTGTCAGCAAAGGAAGGGGCCAGTGAGGTGGGGCAGCCGGGGGATGACGACAGCCTGCAGGGACAGAGGCACAGGGCATGGACACTGTAGGACAGCCTGGGCTGGAGAGGGCACAGGGATGGGCAGCAGCTGAAAGGCCCTGACAGAGCCAACTCCTGCAGCACTTTGGCCATGGCTGCTGGCCCTGGCACTGAGGCCAGAAGGGGACAAGTGACCCTTGCAGCTCTGGGGTCTCATTGCATCCTTGTCACTGCTCAGCAGCCTGGCAGGGGCCGCCCCATGGTTCTGCCCTTGGCATTGCACATCCCCACATCGCAGTGCCCTGGGAAGAGCCCTGAGAAAGGAGGGAGGGACAGGATCTGCCTTGCCAGGGGCTGGAGCTCAAGCCTTGGCCCTTTGCATTCCTGAAACACATCCAGGTTTTCTCAGCACCCAGACACCTTTTGTTACCCTGGTTTTTCTGAGTTTCTTTATTAGCCTTTTGATTTTCATAAATGGAGTCAGATCTTTTAGTTACTGTAGAATATTAGAGCAGTTTTTCTACCTTTCCCACAGAAGTAATATAAACAAATCCTTTGTTTTTCATTCTTTGTCCTTTGTTTGCATATTTCTAACCTGAAAACAATTGTAACTGACAATTCGTCTGGCCACTGAGGCTGAGGGGTGGAAACCCCAAAAAGCCAATCTTCTGCTAGACCCACAAATGTATAAAAGTAAAAGAATAAACAAAGGGTTTTCTTCTCTCCGCCCTTTCAGCTGGAACCTGGATCAGAAGAACCTCTGCAGAAATCTCTTGTCTTCGTGTGATTTCTTTGTGTTTCACGGTGACATCTGGTGACCCTGAGTGTGGGTGAATGGTTTGGTGAGGTTTTTCCTTTCTCCTTTTCCCTGTTTTGTGTTTATCATGGAGGATTCTTTAGTTTTGGAACTTTGGGGAGATCTCTTGGAGTGGAAGGATGCTCAGATATCCCAGGAGGGACTACAGGATCTGTTTGCATGGGGCAGGCGGCATGGGTTCTTTCCCACGCCTGGGTCTGTGCTTAGTCGAAAGGAGTGGCGCCTCCTGGGGGACTGTATGTTAGACTCCCTTGATATAGAATACGATGAAGACATTGCGGAACTCTTATTGCAGTTGAAATTATTTGAGAGAGCTGTATTTAAGTCGACTCCTTACAGTTCGAAGGCTGAGAGCCCCAGTCCGAAGCAGGACGGAGAGCTGGGAGGGGGCGGGGTCGTTATGTCAGACCCAGAATCTGAATTTCAGCTGCTTTGTGATGTGGATTCTTCCCCTTCCTCCCCCGTTCCTGTGCGGGGGGCTTCCCCCCCCTCGGGTTCTGGCGCTGGTCTCGGGCAGAGGGGGGGCAGAGCCCTGCCGAGCCTGGGGCCGGTACAGCCGGTCCCCGCACAGCGGAGCCACTGGAGCGGGGCGGGGCCGCCCCCTCTCCAAGCCTTTCCGGCGTTGGTGGGTGAGGGCGCCCCGGAAAAGCGGGCCCCCCTGTCTTTTGGCCGCGATTCGGTCACGGTGCATTGTCTGTTTTGTCGCACGACCGTTACGTACCCGATGGGGTCGGGCGGTGTGGAGTTTCCCGCTCTGCTGCCTGGGCCGAGCCCGGAGGCGGCTGCATCGGCCGCCTCTGCCCCCGCGCCGCTGGCAGCGCGGGGCCGGGATGCGGCCGAAGGCAGAGCCTCGGTCAGTCCCTCGGCGGGCGCCGCCTCCCTGCGCGGGCTGACAGCTTCGCCCAGCTCCGGGATGGGGGGGGCCGCGAGCTCCCGGGCCCCCGCGGGACCCCTTCTCGGGGGGGTTCCGGATACTTCGCCTCCCGCACCAGCCCCATGGGCTGCAGGCGGTGCTCGCGGGGCGGGGAGAGGCTCTGATGCGGCTACTTCTAAGGGGCTGCCAGCAGGGACTGACGCGGCACCCCCAGTCACAGGGGCGCGGTTGCCGCCTCCTCCTGAACGCAGCACGGGCTCCTCAGGCGCGCAGGGATGCGTGTCCGCCCCGGAGCCGTCGGACCGGTCTCCAGCAGCTGGTGCAGGCTCCAGCGCCGCTGAGGATGCGGCGGGGCCAGCGCCAGTGGCTGGTCCGACCCCGCCTCCGCTTCCTGCTGCTAGCGTTGCGCCGGCTGCAGGCGCCGAGGTGTTTAAGTTCAGCGCGAACGGGGACACGGCCGAAATGCGGCCGGTCTTTGACAAGAGCAGAAATTCCCGTGCTGTTCGCTCTTCGTCCACAGCCTGGACGCTACCCCCTTGTCAGGTGACTGTACGCCCAAAAGACCGCGGGCGCTTTTGGGGGGAAGTGAAGGCTAAGGTTGAAGGACTAAGTGGAGATGCTGATGCTGGTGCTGAACCTGCCATGTCTGATGTTCAGCTGGTTCCCAGTCAAGTGCCTGCCTCTGACCCTGTGGGGTCCACAGGGCAGGATAAGGCAGATGCTGCTGCTTCATCTGAGGGTCTTCAGGCCTTCCCTGTCCTTCAGGGTGCTACTCATAACACCTATCAACCCTTGGCTTGGCAGGCCTTGTCAGAACTGCGTGATGCAGTTGGGAAATATGGTTTGGGCTCAGCTGAGGTGATGCAGGTTCTCCGTTCTTTTAATGCCAGTCTTTTGACGCCCTTTGACATTCGGAGCTTGGCTCGGGCCCTTTTCCCACCGGTTGAATATGACTTCTTTGAGAATAAATGGACTCAGTTGGCAGTCAGAGCGGTGGAACGGAATATGACACTGGGTCCAGGAGATCCTAGGCGTATGGTTAATATTGATATGCTAATGGGAACAGGCAATTATACCAGGGCCGAAGGGCAGGCTGGTTATGAGCCCTTGGTCCAGGAGCAGTGCCAGCAGACAGGCATGGCAGCCCTGGTTCAGACCTTACAGCTGGCTACTCCACAGCAGCCCTTTGCGACTATCGTCCAGGGAGTTGATGAGCCCTTCCTGTGCTTTGCAGGGAGGTTAACTGCTGCGGTTGAGAAGCAGGTGAGTGATCCGGCAGCAAGGAAGCTCATGATTCAGTCCGTTGCTCAGGGCAACTGTAATGCTGCTTGCAAGAGGATTATTGAGGCCCTTCCCGGGGAACCATCCATGTCGGACATGGTTGGGGCCTGTGCAAAGATATCCCCTTCCAGCCAACAGGTGCTTGCCGTGCATACAGCTGTGCAGCCAGCTGTGGCTACGATTGTCCAACCGACGGTGGCTACAGCGGTCCAGCCGGCCGTGCCTGCGGCCGTGCAACAGGCTGTGGCTGCTGCTGTGCAGCCTGCTTGGGTTGTTCCCCAAGGGGTGCAACAGCAGCAGTGGGGTGCTCGGGCCAGGAAGAAAGAGAGGAAGGCAGAGAAGCCTACGGCTGTCTTGTTTTATTGTGCACGGTGTGGAAGGCCGAATCACGCTGCGAATGCGTGTAAGGCGACAGTGCATGTGAATGGTCAGCCGTTGGGCAATTCGGGAAACGCGACGCAGAGCGCGAAGGTGAGACGTGTGCAGACACAAATGTCTCTGCCTCAGCCCGAACCAATGGAGATCTGCTCAGCAGGCTCGCAGCCAGCACCCGCGGTTCAGCAGGTGTTGATGTCTGCACAGCCGAGTCTGTCGTGATTGATTCGGACAAAATACACAAGGTTCCCCTGGATGCCTTTGGTCCCTTGGGTGATGGCATGAGTGCTTTCCTGATGGGGAGGTCCAGTGCCACCATTCAGGGCATCATAGTGCACCTGGGACTGATTGATGCAGATTTTTCAGGGCAGATTCATGCAATGGTCTCCACACCCACCCCCCCTCTGACTATCCCAAAAGGCACACGAATTGCTCAACTTGTTCCTTTTAAGTCTTCTGTTTCCAGGACCGAGGACCGGTCACGGGGAGACGGTGGCTTCGGCTCTACTGGGCTGCCTCAAGTGCGCTGGACTGCTGTCCTGACCAAAGACCGTCCTGAGACGCTGTGTACCGTGTCCATGGTTGGTGCCACGCCATCGGAGATTCACCTTCGTGGCCTCCTAGATACGGGGGCTGACGTGAGCATTCTCTCCCTGGCCGCTAGGCCCCCGCAGTGGCCTTTGACCCTGGCAAAGACATCGATCTCGGGCTTAGGAGGAACGAAGCAATGCTACGTGAGCCAGAATCCCGTGGCCATCACGAACCCGGAGGGACAGACGGCCATAATATGGCCTCATGTTACTGAGATTCCTCAGAACCTTTGGGGGAGGGATGTTTTGGCCGCGTGGGGGGTGCGACTGGGGACGGATTTTTGATTGGGGCCACTGTGATGAAGGGCACAGAGTGTCCCACGCCTCCTTTACGGTGGCTGGTGGACAGACCCATCTGGGAGAACCAGTGGCCCCTCCCTCATGACAAGCTAGTCGCCCTTCGTGAACTTGTACAGGAGCAGTTGGATCAGGGGCATTTGGAACCATCTACCAGTCCCTGGAATACTCCTGTCTTTTGTATCAAAAAGAAGTCTGGGAAATGGAGGTTGCTACAAGATGTCCGAAAGATCAATGCCGTGATGGAAGGCCATGAGGATGGGTCAGCCCAACTGGTTGAACTAAAGGCTGCTGTCATGGCATTTGAGAAATTTTCCCAGGAACCTTTCAATTTGATCACGGACTCTGCCTATGTTGCCGACATCGCACAGCGATTGAGTTGTTCAGTTTTGAAGGAGGTCAGTAACCCTGCCTTGTTTGATTTACTGAAGGCCCTGTGGTGTGCAATTCAGGCCAGAGTTCATCCATACTACGTTCTGCATGTACGGAGTCACACTAATTTGCCAGGATTTGTAGCAGAAGGTAACGCAAGGGCTGACAAGTTGGCTAACCCAGCGTGGGTAGCACCTCAGCCTGACGTGCTCGCGCAGGCCAAGGCATCGCATGGGTTTTTCCACCAAAATGTGCATACGCTGCAGAAGCAGCTCCAGCTGATGGCCACTGAGGCTCGTGAAATAGTCGAGTCGTGTGATGACTGTCATGCCTTGGGTGCTCCATTGCGGCAGGGGTTAACCCCAGAGGCCTTAAAGCCTTGGAGCTTTGGCAGACCGATGTTACCCAGGTCGCCGAGTTTGGCCGGCTCAAGTATGTGCATGTCACGGTGGACACGTTCTCATCTGCGATGTGGGCTTCTGCTCACACTGGAGAGAAAGCCCGTGATGTCATTGCCCACTGGAGGCAGGCCTTTGCTGTTCTTGGCATACCTTCTGCTGTGAAAACCGACAGTGGTCCTGCTTATGCCTCGCAGCAGGTACAGCAGTTCCTACAGTCATGGGGTGTGTCACATAACTTTGGCATCCCTCATTCTCCGACGGGACAGGCGATTGTAGAACGCAATCATGGTACACTCAAGCGTGTTCTTCAGAAGCAGAAACGGGGAATGCAGGGTGAAACCCCAAACAGTTAGTTGGCAAAGGCTTTGTACACCATCAATCACCTTACGGTGCCGCAGAACTCAAATAATCCTGTCATTTTGAACCATCATCTCTCGTTGCAGGCTTTGGATGGTGAGCAACAGCCTCGAGCGAAGGTACGGGTCCGAAATTTAGTCACCAAGCAATGGGAAGGACCCTATGACCTAATCGCTATGGGGCGAGGGTATGCGTGTGTGTCCACAGACACTGGGACACGCTGGCTACCTTCAAAGTGTGTCCGTCCTGACCTGCGACCACAGAGGCAGAATTCAGCTGACAGGCAAGGTGGAAGCCGTGATCAACTTGAAAGCCACCAAGTGGATGAATCCTCGAGTGATCACTCTGATGATTCCTCCACAGACAGTGATTGAACTTGTATATATTCCCTTTGTAAATTTGTTCATTTTTCTTTTTCTGTTTTTTCTTTTTTTAAAGTTAAAAGGGTGAGATGTTACTCTGGTTTTTCTGAGTTTCTTTATTAGCCTTTTGATTTTCATAAATGGAGTCAGATCTTTTAGTTACTGTAGAATATTAGAGCAGTTTTTCTACCTTTCCCACAGAAGTAATATAAACAAATCCTTTGTTTTTCATTCTTTGTCCTTTGTTTGCATATTTCTAACCTGAAAACAATTGTAACTGACAATTCGTCTGGCCACTGAGGCTGAGGGGTGGAAACCCCAAAAAGCCAATCTTCTGCTAGACCCACAAATGTATAAAAGTAAAAGAATAAACAAAGGGGTCTTCTTCTCTCCGCCCTTTCAGCTGGAAGCTGGATCAGAAGAACCTCTGCAGAAATCTCTTGTCTTCATGTGATTTCTTTGTGTTTCACGGTGACAACTATTTTAGAGCTAGAAGAGAATCCTTGTTTTATACTAGAAGAAGCTTTCTTAAACAGTACCCCAGATACACTGAGAGGCCTATCAGTAGCCAGGGGAAAGGCTGTGAATGGGTGGGACAGCACAATCTGCAAAAATTCCAAGCAGTTGCAGATTTGTGACATTGAGAGCCCCAGGACTGTTTTTGTCTTGTGGCGAATGTGTCCATAAGACTCTAGAGAGACTCCTCTCCCAAAATGATGAAAGATTATGTTTAAATGGTGAAACTGACTGAAAATCACAGCTTGTGTCTATGTTGTTTGTAAGAAAGTTAACAGTTTGTAAGGGAAGGGAAGAGTGTTTTGAAGTTGCATTTTGGTTTTCTTGGGTTTTTTTTCCCATCTTTTCTTTTCTTATCTTTTCCATTCTTTTAGTGTGTGTTTAAAAAAAAATGTTTTTTTAAGCTTGAGCCTGCTTTGTTTCTCCTGATCCTCTCCCACAAAAAGAGAGTAAACACTAAGACCACTACACTAAATTTAGCAAACAAAATTTCATGAATGTGTAGTCACTATATTAATTAGTGTTTCTGCCCAGTTTTAACTAAAACCATTACACCTTCCTATGGAAAAGAACTGTCCTTCTTGTCCAGGTGCCCATGGCCACAATTGGGATTCCACCTCCAGCATTGCCTGTTGTGAGAGACTGGAGGAGATTGTTGGCTGGAAACATTTTGTGTGTGAGGGAGGAAGGGGCAGGTCCAGCCTTGCCCTGCCCTGAAACCCCAGCACTGCCCTGCCCTGTAACCCCAATCCCCCCAGAGCCTCTATCCCAGCCCAGCAGTGTCTGCCAATCCCTGGCACACCAAAGGCAATGCTCCACACCCACCTCTGCAGCCCCCAGCCCAGCTCCTGAGAGACCAAGTGACCCAAAGTCCCTCCTGGGGGAAGGGCCCAGGAAGACCATGGGGTATTCAAGGCTGACCACAAGGCAAGCACACATCTTGACCCCACCTCCTCTTGGAATTTCTATCTGAACACTGCTGGAATCCAGGAGTTGGTAGCTCTGTGTGTGTGTGCGTGTGTGTGCTTCTGTGTATCTTACTTGTCTTTTTTTTCTGCGTCTTCCTCTTCTAATTCTCTCCCTTTGCAAATGTTGAGTAACTTAAATTTAACAGGTTTAGACTTTGTGATATTCAATGGGCCAATTTATAATGCTCTCAGAAGTGCTTTTTGTTGATTGAATATTGTATTAAACCTTTTGCCAAAGTTTCTCTGATTTTCTAAAGTTGCCAGTAAAGTCTGTTTTGTTGTTTTGAGCTCCTGAGAATCTCTTGTTGCTATTTCTCCAGTGCATCAACTCAGAGTACTCAAACAATTGTAATTCCTTTGAAATGTTTAAGTGAGAGAATTGTTTGGGGGATGGGGGTCAGGGCTTGTGTGTCCTGCTTGGCACAGCCCAGGCAGGGCTTTCACAGCCACATTGCACACTCCATTTCCCACCTGCACCTGCTGGTGCCTCTGAGTTCTGCTTGCCCAGCCCCAGGGACGCTCCCCTTGTCTGCCCATTCCCCCACGGTCTCTGGGCAGGGATGGCCTCAGTGGGGGCTGCTGACATCCTCAGACACTTGGAGGCTGCTGCTGGATTTGACTTCTCCAGAGGCTTGTTCAGCCTTCAGCTGTTCAGTGCCCCAGGGCTCATTAACATTCAGAATACCTTAACAGCCAAGCCTCTGGGAATAATTTGATTTAGGTTTTCAAATTTTTGTGGTTAATTAACCGATTTCTGAAGTGTATTAAAAGTGAATATATATTTATAAAAGGCAGTGAGAAAAGATTTTTTATGTCCGGTTCAGGTTTTGTTTCTGTTAATGCCTTGATATGTGCAATCTCCAGTTGACACTGAATCCAAGTATATTCTAATGCAGTTTGAATAGATACAAAAATCAAGACCCTTTATGTCTGACAATCAATCAGACTCTGTCCTTACTCCTCTTCTCCTGACCTGGATTCCACTGGGCACACAGCTTCCTTTTCCATCCTCTTTCCCAGAGAAGATTCCTCTTCAGACAAGCCAGCCTTCTGCCTGGCCTGCTTGGCTTCCCACATTTGGGAATCACTTGCTCCTGTGCCCTTAGGAGGTGATGTTTCCAAAGTGACGAGCGCTGATGGAGCCCAGCACCTGCAAAAGCATTTTTCCTGGGGACCTTGCTTACCAATTCCCTGAGCAGTCTGAAGTGTGGCCCGAGCTGAGGTTTTGCTGGTCCTTTTCCTCTTGTCAGAGGCTTGAAACTCAATTTATTTGTGGTCGCTGTGGCAGAAACCAAAGCACTCCTGTTTGATTCACGGCATTCCCATCTAAAGCCAACACATGCCAGCTATTGGGAGGAAAGGAACCCTATCCCAGTCAAAACCAGAGCAGCGGGAGCAATCCAGCTGATTCAGGCAGACGCCCGCCAATCCCCGCTTGGCTCAGGCACGTGGGGCTGAGAGGGCGGCCTGGCTCTAGGGGGGCTGAGCTGGAGAGTGCTGGGCTGTGGGGGGCTCCCCCCTTACTGGGAGGAGGCTCCCTGGGGAGGAAGAAGGGCCAGGCATGAGCCCCGAGGCCCCTGGCCAAGGGATGGCAGCAGGGGAGGCGTCTGTAGCGGACTGCTGTCTGCAAGGAGCTGTGGGAAGGAGTGGCTGTGGGGCTGAGCTCAGGGAGGGCGTTCCCCCAGGCCCGCAGGCAGAAAGCCCTTGGCACAGAGCAGGAGCCAAGTTCCAGGTCACCAGGAAGAGCCCCTCCCTCCCTCCTTCCCCGAGGCTGCCATGGTTCCCACAGGAGCTCAAGACCATTGGGGACCATTTCCACTCGCCGCCGAGCCCCAATGTGCCCTCATGAGGAGCGCCAGCGTGAGGGAGGAGCCGCCATTTTAGGGCAAGCCGTGAGGGCCAAGTGGTCATCCCCGAAGAACACTGAAGGGAACACTCTTGATTACCCCACTTCCCGAGAGGTTTCTTTAGCTGAATTTGCTGACAAGGACCAGACTTGACAGCCCTGAATGGGTTGGTGGTTGTTTTATTCTCTATGGTTTTGGGTTGGAGAGGGTGAAATGGGAAAGCCTTACAACTACAATTGCTTTGGAGAAGATTCTAACAGCATGAAACCTATAAGCGATACAGAAATGAAAGCAAGCTTTGAGATGTAGGATGCCCAGCTGAGAGACAGTGACCGAGTTAGCTGAAGGCAAGAGCCCTGTTGTTTGAGCAATAACTCTAACAGACCAAGGGATGCCGAGGGTCCAAGGGGGAGGGGCCCTGCCAAGGTGGCAGGGAAAAGGAGTCCAGAAAGGAGCTTTTAGGGTTCGGAATGTGGCGCCAATGAGAACTTAGGCCTCTTTCTTCGGGCACGCTTTTAGCTGTGGCCGGCAGCATAAGCAAAGCTCTTGCACCAAGGAAGTGTGCAATAAAGCACATGTTTCAAGAGCTGCCCTGGACTCCAGAGATGTCTCATCTCTGTCCCTACATTCACCTACGGATTTGGGGTGTTTTAGTTTTTGAGTCCTGTGTGGGACTGGGTGAAGTGGGTGCTGCAGGGGCTCAGGCAAGGCATCCAAAACGCTTGCCCCACACCCAAGGGTGCAGCAAGATCTGCTCCAGCTGTGGCCTTTGCGCAGGGTGCTTGGACAAGCACCAGCAGATGAGATGATGGCACTCTGGGGAGAGAGAAGGCAGAAAGCGCCGGTCAGTTGCAGAAGGCTCCCACCCAGCGGCTCCCAGCACCCGCAGGGCCCGGGCCGTGCTGCGTGTGCTCAGAGGCGAGCCGGCCTCCCGAAGGGCTCTGCCGTGCGGGAGAGTGGCCCGGCGGGACACGGCCACGTCCTTCAGCCACGTGTGCCTGGCCGACCCCGTCGGCACGGGCCGCCTCCCGCCGCCAGCCCTTGAGGGCAGGCCCCGGCGGAGCCGCGTGAGGGCCACGCCGGGCCGCGCGCCGCCATCTGCCAAAGCCTGCCTTCTGGAGGCCGCATACCAACCTGGAGAGAGCTGCCGCGTGAAGAAGAGCTGCTGCCACACGATGTCACGGTCCTCCTGGAAGGGGAGGCTCCCGCACACCATGACGTACAGCAGCACGCCCAGGGACCAGACGGTGGCTGCATGGCCGTGGTAGTAGCCAAGGCAGATCCACTCGGGTGGGCTGTACACGCGTGTTCCTAGGGGACACAGGCGGCACTGTCCAGGCGCAGGCCGCTGGCTCCCAGAGCCTGGCTGCCAGCCTCCTGGCAGAGGCAGGGGCTGCACCGGCGGCCACAACTTCCCCTGAGGCCCCCCCGCGTCCCCCATCCAAGCGGCCAAAGCCAAGGAGCCATTCGGCAAGGCAGAGAAGGCCAGGGGAGCAGCCCCTTGCGGGCCTGCCAAGCCCAGGGGCCATGGCCTGCCTTTTGCAGCCTCCCTGTGTCGGCAGGGCCGGCAGCCGGCTGCCGGGGCACAGCATCTGCCCCGTGTCACAGGACAGCCGGCAGCAGGCTGAGGGACTGCACCCACAGCCCAGGAGAGAATGGGGCTGAGCAGTGCCTGGCACCGGGAGCAGGGCCCGGGCTGTGGCTCACCGGCAAATTGCGTGTAGGCCTGCTCCTGGAGGAAGGTGCCGCAACCAAAGTCGATGAGCTTCACGTCGCCACTCTCCGGCTCCACGAGGAGGTTCTCCAGCTTGATGTCCCGGTGCAGGACGCCGCAGGCGGTGCAGTGCCGCACGGCCTCCAGCACCTGGCAGAAAATCCAGCGTGCCATCTCCTCGCACAGGACGTCCCGCTCCAGCAGGAATTCCAGGAGATCCTGCGACTGCTCCGGACGCTCCATCACCAGAGCAAAGCCGTCAGGCTGCTCGAACCAGTCGAGGAGCTGGATGATGTTGTAGCAGCCGGAGCGCACCTTCTCCATGAGCACGATCTCCATCGGAACATGGGTGCCGTCAGGCTGCGAGGAGGGGACAACACCTCCAGCAGGCCTGCTGCTGCTCTGTGGCTGCACTGCCCCTGCCTGGGATGCCCCAGGGCCCTTTTGGGCAGACTCTCTGGCCATGGGGATTCCTCCCGCCCAGGGGATGCTCGGGTGCCACGGCCCGCTCTGTTCCGCTGGCCCCGCTCACTCACCAGCTCGACCCACTGCAGGACACTCTCCCGGGCCACGTGTTTGATGGCCACCTGCAAGCCATGGAGAGAGGGGGGCTGAGATTGAGCCCTGTCCCTCCCCACCCGTGCCCCTTCTCGCACACCCAGGCCTCCCGGCCGCTTACCGGGCTCCCGTCCGAGAGGCGGATGCCCGAGAAAACGGTGCCAAAGCCGCCGCTCCCCAGCTGCCGGCCCCGCTGGTACAGGTCCTGCAGCTCCTTCTTTTGCCCTGCAGCCAGGACCGAGGCATCAGCCTTGCGCCCAGGAACCCCCCCAAGGGAAGAAACCTGCCAGTGAAGCGGGCTGGGCCAGCGCGGGCCACGTTGCTCTCACCTGCTTGCTGCTGCATGCCGGGCAGCGGGCACCGCCTTGCAGCCGTGGGGCTGGCGAGAGGCAGAGCCGGGGCAAGGCAGCACGCAGAGGCGGCTGCGGGAGCCGCAGGGCAGCGGGGCAGGGTGGCACCGTCGCTGTCCCCGGCCTCGTGGGCTGCACTCAGCTGTCGAGGACGGCCGGGGCTGCAGCCCGAGCCTTGGCACAGGGGAGTCCCAGGAGCAGCTGCCAACCAGAGAGGGTTTTTTTTGAAGCCACGGCATCAGAGCCACTGGCAACAGCCAGGGACAAGGCTGCTCTCAGGGCCCTGGCCTGGCCTGGCCTGGGGATGCCCCAGGGGAGCCTCACGACAGCTCCTGAGGAGATCTCACCTGCTCCTCGAGAGGCCTTGGAGGTAGTCCAGGGCTGTTGTGGGGCAGCTTCCTGGAGGTGGAGGATCCTCCTTGGTGTCTCAAGGATCATCTCCACCACCGGGCTCAGGCTGTTGCCTGCTGGCACAGCCGGCACAGCCAGCACAGCGTCCTGGGAGCTGTGGAATGACAGCTGCTGGCTCCCGGACGCTTGCTGCTGCGCCAGCTGCTCCTGAGAAGGCTCCCCTGCATCAGGCTGGGCTCCCATTTGGACTTCGGGGCTCTCCCTGGCCATGTTGAGGGTCAGGGTTGTGCCCATGCTGTTGAAGTCCGTGAGTCCAAGGGAGCTGGGAGACCTGTCCACGGGCTCTGCACCTTCTGTAGGCAGACGGGTCTCGCTGAGCCTCTGCGAGGGATGGAGGCTGTCAGAGATAGCAGAGGCTCCTGGCAGGATGGAGGGTCTCTGACAGCCTGAGCTTCCTGCAGGGATGGCGGGTGTGCGCTGCTGTGCCATCCGTGCAAGGGTCAAGGCTCTCCCAGGGATGGAGAATGTTGCTGGGAGCAGCCTCTTGGAGGGATGGAGGCTTTGGGAGGAGCTGAAGGAGCCACAGCAGGGCAGGTGGCCCGGCTTCACCAGCTTCTCCAGTTCTTTCCACAAGGCCTGCCACATCCTGGTGTAGAGCGGCACACATGTCCCTTTGCGAGCCCAGTGCAGCAGCATCAGTTCCTGCAGCTCCTGGGCCTGCTGCCACGCAGGGGCGGCAGCAGCAGGACAAGTCCAGGGGGCTCGTGGGAGCATGTGGCCGCTTGCGAGGAGAGGCCCGAGGTCTGGAGCGCCTGGGAGCCGCAGGGGCTCCTCGGTTCCTCCGTGAGCCTCTGGGCCAGACTCTGGGAACATTGTTCCGCTTGGGGGTCCGTGTCTGCCGCCTCCGTGGTTGCCAGTGGCCAAGGGCCCAGCAGGCAGCCACGGCGGCCAGCAGCAGGACAAGTGCAGCTAGTAGGACACCACCGTCACTCATGGCTCCGGCACGTGCCATCGCTGGCTGCACTGGCAGCCGTTGGTGCTGGCACAGCTTATATAGGCTTGGCGTGATGTCACAGTGCTGTGGCCAGGACAGCTGTGTGACATCACAGCCCTGCCTCACGCCAGCGCGTGGCCCCTTTGTGCCGTCACAGCCCCGCCCGCCTCAGGGATCAGCGGAGCTGGCTGATACCTGAAGATGGACATGGCCAGAAAAAGGCCTGGAAGTAAGAACCAGAGCTCAGCCTGTGTCCATGAATCCTGTGATCGGGATACGCAAAGCAATCACACGGAGACGAGAAATTTCGCAGGGCAGAGCGTTCCTCTCCGAGAGCACAAGGCTGCGCCAAGGCCGAGAGCCCCTCTGCCTGTTTATTTCTTACTTTTTATACATTTGTGGGTCTGGCTGTGGATTGGCTTCTGGAGTTATCACCTCCCAGCAAAATAGCCAGACACACTGTCAGTTACAATTGTTTTCAGGTTAGAAATATGCAAACAAAGGACAGAGAATGAAATACAAAGGATTTGTTTATGTTACATGTGTGAGAAAAGGCAGAAACTGCTTCTAATATTGTACAGTAGCTAAAAGGTCTGACTCCATTTTATGAACAATCAAAGGCTTTAAAAAACTCAGAAAAACCAGGGTAACATCTCACCCTTTTAACTTTACAAAAAAGAAAAACAGAAAAAGAAAAAATGAACAAATTTACAAAGGGAATATATACAAATTCAATCACTGTCTGTGGAGGAATCATCAGAGTGAACACTCGAGGATTCATCCACTTGGTGGCTTTCAAGTTGATCACGGCTTCCACCTTGCCTGTCAGCTGAATTCTGCCTCTGCGGCTCGCAGGTCAGGGTGGATACACTTTGAAGGTAGCCAGCATGTCCCAGTGTCCGTGGACACACACGCATGCCCACGCCCCATAGCGATAAGGTCATAGGGTCCTTCCCATTGCTTGGTGACTAAATTTCGGACCCGTACCTTCGCTCGAGGCTGTTGCTCACTGTCCAAAGCCTGCAACGAGAGATGATGGTTCAAAATGACAGGATTATTTGAGTTCTGCGGCACCGTAATGTGATTGATGGTGTACAAAGCCTTTGCCAACCGACTGTGCGGGGTTTCACCCTGCATTCCCCGTTTTCGTTTTTGAAGAACACGCTTGAGTGTACCGTGAGTGCGTTCTACAATCGCCTGTCCCGTCGGAGAATGAGGGATGCCAAAGTTATGTGACACACCCCATGACTGTAGGAACTGCTGTACCTGCTGTGAGGCATAAGCAGGACCACTGTCGGTTTTCACAGCAGAAGGTATGCCAAGAACAGCAAAGGCCTGCCTCCAGTGGGCAATGACATCACGGGCTTTCTCTCCAGTGTGAGCAGAAGCCCACATCACAGATGAGAATGTGTCCACCGTGACATGCACATACTTGAGCCGGCCAAACTCGGTGACCTGGGTAACATCGGTCTGCCAAAGCTCCAAGGCTTTAAGGCCCCTGGGGTTAACCCCTGCCGCAATGGCGCACCAAGGGCGTGACAGTCGTCGCACGACTCGACAATCTCACGAGCCTCAGTGGCCGTCAGCTGGAACTGCTTCTGCAGCGTATGCGCATTTTGGTGGAAAAACCCATGCGATGCTTTGGCCTGTGCGAGCATCAAACGGAGCCGAGTATCAAACGGACATCAATGTGATTCGGTTTGATCTCCCTTTATTGTTCGAAAAAGCCAATATTTATGTGATTAGAGGCTAAAGCAGGCACTGCTAAACAGTAGCTGATTGGTTAAAAACTTATGTTCCGACACTCTAAATGACTGTCCATTGGTCCACGTCTCTTGGCTGCATGGTCAGTTTTTGTTCTGTCTTGTGATCAGCATTTCTCTTCAGCATCCATGAGAAAGGACAGCAAGTTGTAACATGACTTCCAGTATCCGTGAGAAAGCACCCATGAGAAAGACCTATAAGCTGTTATATTTGCTACTTTCTTGATAATTCCCACAGCGCAAAAGCAGCATAAGAACAATACAAGGCCTTATACCATACCCTGATAGCAAGGATTGTTCAAATCTTCCATCACAAGATTGTGGCCTCGCTCTTCTAAAAATTCCTCTACACGAGAGGATCAAGATACCTCAAGTCCCTTTCCAGCACCAGCCGAGGGAGCTTGGGGCACAGCAGCAGGAACTGCAGGGCTGAGCAAGGCCTGGGTTTTGGCTGGAGGAAGCAGAAAGGCCAAGCCCTGAGCCCAGGCCTGGCACAGCAGGGCCTGTCCCTCACGGGTGCCTCGGGGCTGTTTGTGGGGCAGTGGGATGGGAGGGGCAGCAAGGACAAATGTCATCAAACTGCAACCCCTGCCAGCCTCCTCAGGGAGGGGCCAGGGAGGACCAAAGTGCAGCCCCTGAAAGGAAAGTTCCTTCTGTGGGGCCTCCAGAGGCGCTGCCAGAGCCCAGGGGAAAAAGGCCTGGGTTTGGGGGTCCCGGGAGGGTTTGGAGGTCCCGGGAGGGTTTGGAGGTCCTGGGTGATGGCGATGATGGAGATGGGGACCCTGTGCTGGGTACAAACTCTAGCGAGGGGTTCTTGGGGGGCCATTGTAAGTTCTGGGTGGTTTTGGGGTCACGGTGGATTTTTGGGTGTTCCTGAGGGGGGTTTTCAGGGGTCCCGAAGGGGGGATTAGGCGATCCCAGGGGAAGCCAAGGCTGTTTTGGGGATACCTGCTGGTGACAGAGCTGGGGACCCCGTGCCAGGTATAAACCTTCTCAGGGGGGTCTGGGGGTGTTGGGAGGTCCCGTGGGAATTTTGATGTCATTAGAGGTTTTGGGGGTCTCTGTGGAATTCTGCGGTCTTGGGGAGTTTTTGGAGGGTTCCAGGGATGTTTTTTGAGATCCTGGGGAGGTTGGGGTGTCTCGGGGGAGTTTGGGGGTTCCCGGGAGGTTTTGGGGGTACCTGGGCAATGCTGGTGACAGAGCTGGGGACCCTGTGCCAGGGTCTGAACCTTCTCACTGTGCTGGGGCAGCATCAGCATGTTCAGGGAGATCCTGGGGGGCCGGGGGGTCACCCCAAATCCCAGGGGACCCCAAATGCCAAGGGAGCCCCTGAACTCCGCTCAGCGCTGGATCTGCTGCAGGCAGGGGGGCACCAGCACTCGGCCCCACCCCACCATCACAGGGGGCACAAACGGGGCAGGGGCACGGACAGGTCGGGGGGGACCCCAAAGTCCTGGGGGAGGGAACACGGGGGGACTCCCAGGAATCCCCGTGGGGGGATGAGGGGGGACCCAGGAGGAGTTTGGGGGGCTGGGTGGGTCATAGGGAACCCCCATGACTCTTGTGGGGGGTGGGGAGGGCAAAGAACAGGGCGAGCCCCAGGATGGGTTTGGGGTGGAACCGGATTGGAGCTTCCATGGCAGTGGGATGGGGATGAGATCTGCCCATGGAATTCCATGGGAATGGGACAGCAGTGAGATCCATCCATGGAGGTCCCAGGGGAATTCCCATGTTCCCAAATTTTGCCCTCCTAAATCGCACATTTCCAAATCCCTCATTTCCAAATCCCACATTCCCATGGGAATTCCACCCTCCCCACCTTTAGGCTCCAGTGCCTCTCGCCCATATCTGACAGATTTCCGGAGACATTCCAGGCAGGTGTGCCCCAGGGGATTTGTTCATTCCTCAGCCTGGATCTCCTCATGTTCCCAGCGCCTCTTGGTGACCTGGGCAGCGCCGGCGGCCACCACGAATCTCTCAGATCCCGGCTGGAAGGAGAGGAATTCCCGGCGGTCGGAGCCGAGCCGATGGGATCCGCGGACGCTCCCCTGGGACAGGAGGTGACAGCCGGAAACCTCCTGCAGCGTGTGGAGACCTGGGCAGGGATTGGACCCACGGAGACCCACGGGATTGTGTCCCAGCCCCACGGAGCCCCATTCCAGCCCCACGGACTCATCCAGGGTCATGGACATGAACAGGCTCCAACAGTGCCACGGGCAGGGACCGCAGGGAGAGGAGAACTGGGGGGACACGGAGATTTGGCGGCTGGGGGAGTCACGGCTGAAGGAAAGGGGCAACGGAGAGAGCTGGGAGAGCAGGGAAGGGGCTTTGGGGGTTCCAGGGTTGAGAAAAGGGAAGGGTGGGGCTGGGTAGATGTGGGATGGGTGTGGTTAAGGGGGTTTCTTGTGTCAGGAATAGGACAAGGTCCCGAGTGTCCCAATTTCCATCAAAAGGTTGGGAAACCCAGGATGGCTGGGAATAGGGGTCCCGGGTATCCTCAGAGTTGAGGGAAGGAGGGGTTGCATGCCTGGGAAAGGCAGGAATAGGGGTCCTAGGGGTTCTCTGGGTGAAGGAGAAGGGGGCTCTGAGGGCTGGGAGAGGCGGGATGGCCGGGAATGGGGTGCAGGGGTTGTTGGTGCCGGATCAGGGGGTGCAGGGTGGAACCCGTGCCCGGGAATGGGGGTTCGGGGGGATCGCGGCGCCCAGGAATGGGGGTTTAGGGGCCCCTGGGTGCTCCGGAATGGGCGATCCAAGAGTCCCGGTGCCGGGGGTCCCCCTCCCCTCTCGCCGCCCCCCGGGGCCCCAGGAGCGCCCCCAGCCCCAGCGCTGGAGCCATGGCGCTGCTCCGCTGCGGCCCCGCCCACAGCCCCGGCCCCGCCCCCAGAGCCGCCTCCGGCCCCGCCAT